>NW_018408386.1:88119-304656 GCF_002113885.1 Mizuhopecten yessoensis | reverse complement strand
ACATGTTGTAACAATGACTTGTTTACATGTTGTAACAATGATTTGACTGGTTGAAATACTATGCTGTGTGTCTTTGGTATGGTGTTTCAGTAAAGCATTACTCTCAAGTCGGCATTAGGTCCGTAATATCGCAAGGAGGCAAATATATCAATATATCGCACATAGACTACACACGAATGTATTGCACATACGGTTGCATGTCCGTTGATGTCATTAGCTGTTGATAGGACTTTAACGCAAACCAATTCTGCCCTTGTCTAGACATTGGGTTTAGATTTTGCCTTGTGTATTGACAATGTGGTACATTTTCGTATTGACTTTTGATATCACAGATCTTGTTTGTTGACTAGGTAGGTTGGCGGTGATACAGCAAAGTAATGAAGAGAGTGTGCTGATAATAGTCGGGCGTAGATAAGGGGTAGAAGTGTAGTGATGAAACAGTAACAGTTGTTTTACACAGTTTATATTGATATTATGCAGGAGTTACTTCCCTTGCGACATATTGTGTATCATAAGGTAGCGCCACGTGAAGACTTGACCCCGTCTCTAGAAAATTGAATTATTTAGAAAGAAAATCAACTCTGATAATTTTTGATCACTTGGATATCTGATTCTAGAGGGATCTCAAACTAGGTGGAGATAAGTAAGTAGCTATAAATGCAGCTGGAAAATTCTTCATAAAAACTCAGAGACTGGTAGCCAGTCTACGCCATGTGATAAAACAGTAACAATGGTTCAATGTCATCAAAACAAATAATTCGTCGGAAATTCAACTTAGTATATTCTGAAAAAATGTCGACTTAAATATATTCTGAAAAGCAAATGAACCGTTACCATGTGGTTACCTCGGCACATGTCTCGTGTTGTAATGTAGGCCATGTCGTGATACTTAGACCCGTCAGTGTGGCAGGAGACATTGTAATACAGACGGCAGAATAACTCGACATCATTGATCATGGATGAGACCATGTTTTATGTTATATAGCTGATGTCAAATCTATGTTTGCGACTGTAATAGACATTGTAAGGTAACAACATAGAATTACCCACCAGCGTATTCCGTCTTTGCGTATTGCAAAGTTATCTTCTCTTGGGAGCAGGTATTGATTGTTACGTCACTTGTTTGTGAGAGTAACGTCATCAATTTTTGAGAAAACGACGTAATTTTCTCACACAAACCAATGACGTAACAATCAATACCTCCTCCCAAGAGAAGATAACTCTGCAATACGCAAAGACGGAATATGCTGACTGTCATTTCTTATGAAAGATTATATGATTATTTTTATATAAATATACATTATATTTGCTGAACAATGACAAAAGACACCACAAGCCTGTGATTCATGTTTAAAAGCTATAAAGTACGAGCATAAGACCGGTTCGATTTCCTATTTCGTGAAGAGATAAATTGATTTTTTTTTTTATATATGAACAATAACTTCTTACCAAATAGATCTTGTTGGAGTGTGTCTGTATATGTAAACCTTTTATCTGGGTAATTTCCGTTGGAGGGTCACTTACATGAAATGATTACCTGCCTGTGATATTGATGGAAATATTATACATATCTCTTTTGATAACATCTAAACATCTCACCGCTTCATTTTGATCTTAAACAAAGACGTGATATGACCCGTTCTTTAAGAAATAGTTTGGAATATTTTGCTTGTACAGCAAACAGAAAATAGAAAACAAGTGTTATAATCCTTGGTAGTATAGACTCGCTCTATTAAAATCCAAAGTCGTTTTGTACATATATGTATATACTAAAATATACTTTTTTGTCTAGTTATCTATTCAATCAGGTGTTTATGTAATATATAGTCAACAGGTGTACATTTATAACGTCATGTACATGTATTAAACACAAAACATTACACGTCTGTTTACATTTTGAAAGGAAAAAGCAAAGGAATTTATTAAATGCAAATAGCAATAATGCTTCGAATGTCAAATGCTGGCAAATATATTAAAGCATTATTATGAAGAATTTATTCAATTTACGATCATACCATACCGGTTTTACTTTATTTGATTTTTGTTATTTTTGTGGGAACAATTTACACCCATCAGGACGCTTCAGAACATGTACTGTTTCTATAAACCTTCCATTGTTGACACCTCCTCCTCCTCCTCTTCCCTCCTCCTCCTCCTCCTCCTCCTCCTCTTCCTCCTCCTCCTCCCTCCTCTTCCTGCCTCCTCTTCCTCCTCCTCCTCCTCCTCCTCCTCCTTCCTCCTCATCCCTCCTCTTCTTCCTCCTCCCTCCTTTTCCTCCCTCCTCCTCCTTCCTCCTCCCTCCTCCTCCTCCTTCCTCTTCCTCCTCCTCCTCCCTCCTCCTCCTCCTCCTTCCTCCTCCTCCCTCCTCTTCTTCCTCCTCCCTCCTTTTCCTCCCTCCTCCTCCTTCCTCCTCCCTCCTCCTCCTCCTTCCTCCTCCTCCTCCTCCTCTCCTTCTACCTGCTCGATATGTATCATCACCTGCACTTTTTAATAAGAGATTATATCTGCTGAAACCATTTTGTCATCAGTTTCACATCAATAAGGAAAACCATTACTAAATTGCATCAAACATCTGCAGGAACCAAATTTATCATGAACTAAATATTTTTAATATTGAATCATATAACAATACTTTTACTTGTAACTATACATCAAGCGAAAAAATAACAATCACTCACACAAAGTACGATATTAATACACCATTGCTATCACTTGTATGTACACATCAGGAGAAACATTTTTTTCTATCACCGACACATCAATAGAGAGTGAATACAGCAGTGCTGTTACTTGTATACTGTATATATTTATTATCATGTGTCCGTTTTGGTCCGGATCATCCATCACAACATCACATAGCGATAACTAACATTGTATTGTCTTCATGTACAATGGTATCAGCTAGCAAGCCACTGACCTCTCCCAATTGCTTGGCTCTAAGCTCTTCCTGCCGGAGTATCTGAGGATAGAAGTTTTTTTCGACCACTGTTTGTGTAACTCTCTCGCCTTCTGAACTAAACTCTGAAGGACACTGAGCTTTTGGTAGCAGGTAATACAAGCCTATACAGTATATGTGTCACGTTGCTCCAATCACTGTGAAACTTGTATGAAACGTTCAAAAATAAGAATGTGGTGGGTTTTTTTGTTTTTTTTATAAAATTGAACATATTGTAGCATCATGGATGCCTTGTTCATTTTAAAGAATGCCCTAAAATCATAATTACATTTAAATCGCATAAAACATTTATTGATCGGCAATGGTGAACCTTACCGTTTTTTGTCTATCCTGTAGAATGAGCATGCTAAGATACCGCGTCAGTTTATTTCGTTAGCGCGTTGCTGACGCTAATATTTAAAATATTCATTTGGAAGTGATACAACTAGAAGTACTTGAACAGAACAGCTACCTAATCGATATTTAAATACTGTATACCAGGAATGTTCGGCCTGCCAAATATTCGCCCTCTATCGGTCGAATTCATATTCGCCCAATGTAAACAGGCCCCTCATATGTAACTCCTATATAGAGCAGGTTGTGTACTAATATCCACTGTCATGATAGAGTCGCTTTCAATGCGCAGGGCGAAAAAGGCGAAAACCAAACTGCGACGATTTGTTCCCCGTTATACAGTAACCAACGTGTATGGTAGGATAGGAAAAAAACACTATCGATGAATCTACGGAGTAGCTGGAACATTGGAAAATCCTGAATCGGAAAATAATTTGAAAGTGTCTATTTCTGGGAACAAATGTCTCCGAAAGTCTGCGAATTGTTCGATTTAAGGATTGTTGTCTTTACTGACGCAATGATCGTGTAATATAATCCATCATTTTAATAGAAAATAGAAATGCTCAATTGGATGATTAGAGATTAGGAGAAAGAATTGCCTGTCAGATTGATTGATTGGGAACAAAGAATGTGGGTGAGTTGGGCGAATGAGGACTTAAAGCAACATGTTAAGTTTCTTAAAAGATTTGGAAAGGTTGAAAAAGTCCGTGCATTTGTGTGTTACATTCCTGTGACCTTTCTCTCCGTCATAGTATTACACCAAACCACCTTCATAGTCGTATAACTATATTGGCATGTATCGATTACAAGCGAAACAGGGGAACAAAACAAAGAAAAAATGTCAACGTCCATAAACAAAAAGGGAAGACAACAACGGAAAAGTGTCCATGTTCAAGGCAGAGAAAAAATCTTAAATCAAGTGAAAAGATTCATGGAGGTTGGACCTATCCTTTCCTGAAAGAAGGGATTGAATATTAACTGTTTCCTCAACTGATTTATTTTCTTCTTACATATGCACTATACCATATTCCGTCTTTGCGTATTGCAGAGTTATCTTCTCTTGTGAGCAGGTATTGATTGTTACGTCATTGGTTTGTATGAGAAAATTACGTCGTTTACTCAAAAATTGATGACATACCTCTCACAAACAAATGTCGTAACAATCACGTGCTCACAAGACCAGATAACTCTGCAATACGAAAAGACGGAATAACAACGGTAAAGGTGACACATGTGCAGATGTTTTACTCACTGATTCTCACAGAAATAACGTTTGTTTATGTATACTATGTTTATGTATGACACCTGTATAGATAGATACGTTGTTTATTTATAAAATCTCAAAATTGAATTGTGTAACAGCTCTATCCCCATAAATTAACCTAGCTAACATATTTTGCATAACTTGGAGAGCGTGTGCTACTAAGGTATATCCGCCATGGCATCGAACAGTCAACCATACCACTTAACAGGGAGTCGACAATCAACATCTGCGTGACAACAAGAACGGCAAACTAAATTCAAAAGGATAACTTGAAGACGAGAACATTAACACACTTATTTAAAAATACGTATTTCGAAGTATTTCATAAATTTTGAGTGATTTAAAAAAAAATGGTAGTTAACAAGTATTTACTTTACACAAGTTTAAACAACTGAGCGCATAATCAAGGTGACTTAAGAATAAAATTATTTAACAAATCTACGTTATGCCATTGAACAGGTACTATCCATTGTGTATGTACCTTCCCTTTTGTTTCAAAAGTAGTCAAGACCAATTTGGATTTCCAGCCTTTTGACCCCTAACATCACCGATGGTTCCTGGAGGGACGAACCNGGGTAGGTGGGTGTGGGTGAGGGTGTGTGGGTGTGGGTGTATGTGTGTGTGTATGTGTGTGGGTGTGAGGGTGTGTGTGTTATGTTCATCTTCAAAGCACTGGGTCATCAATTAGCCAATCCGGTTGTCGGCCAGGTCCGTCAACTTTAATAGATTTGCTTATGAACCATACAAATAGAAAACCAAGAAGTCAACAAATTATGGATTCAAGTTGATGCTACGTCACACCAACTGCTGAAAACCAATTCACGTCAGCTGCTACTTTTTCGATCAGTACTCGGCTGTTTAGTGGAAAGTTATGGATACGGATTCCACGAATATGAAAATCGCCATGTTTTAGGATTTATGCGAGAAACGACGAGGCAGAGTAATGTATAATGTCTAGTACAGCGATATTAAATTTACTCTGTTGTACAATTAGAACTACCTTACCAAGGTCGTTTTCCGCCATATACAAATGTACATGTGTAATCCACTAAATCAACTGCAATTATGTCGTAAGAAAATGGTTTACCAGTAAATCACTAAAACGAATTTCGAATTGAAATGTCAGCTGTATTGGACTAATTTAAGTGTGACAGTTGCTAGTCTTGCTTATTCTATCTGCTGATGGAACAGGGACCACTAAACAAAACGGATAGCATTTTAAGACACGAGCTGATTGCACTAATTTCCCTGTAGTGGGTGCTTGCATTCTGTGTTCGGAATAAGTGCTTCAGTTGCAAATCGCTTTAATGTTCTTCCAAGTCGAGTTATGTTGGCTTTAAACAATACTGAGTATGTATACGTAAGTGTTTTCCTATTTCCGCCGTCAGATTAATAGGTTCATGAAACATGTCAATCTTCAAGAATTATAGCACAAACCAGAAAATGTCGACGTCCAAAACTCAAAACCTCCTACCAAAGTGGTAAAGTATTTCGAACAATGCACAATTTCTACCCAGAGTTGTCGTTCTTTACACTCACTTTAGTTGAAGGAACGACAACTCTGGATTTGTCGTTCTTTACACTCACTTTAGTTGAAGGAACGACAACTCTGGATAGATATTGAACAACCCATAGTCCTTTACCTCCGAACAAGCAATAACTATGAAAACACAGTAGGGCACATGACCTGATTTCATTACGCGACTATAGGTTTTCCCTAGAGGTACAGTTAAACGCATACAAAGGTTAGTAATTGTGACAAAGAATATGATATATGCCCTAGACAAATCGACACACAGATTGAAGGAGGGGGTTATAAACTTAATTAATGTTCCCTTCGGAAGTACCGGTCGGGGACTAATACAAATTTTGCCAAAAAAACGTAAGAATAATTACGCATCAAATAAAAAGTCATGTACAGGTTTTGGGAGAGAGTGGGCGAGATGAATGAATTTTTGGCTGGGTGATTTACTGGATGGGATATACTGAACAGTTTGTTAATAAGGTCATGAAAGGATGAGTTGCTATGGAGACACCGGAGCCAAAAAAAGCTTAGAAGTGAAAAAAGAAATTACATTAACTCCAACGGTTGCAATGGCCATAGAAGATTAGTTTCGCCAACGTTACCTAAACAAAAGACAAAAACCCGATAGCAAGCTAGCTATAGCGTTTCAAGTGATGCAGTATAACCTTAAGCCGTGCTTACTAGTTAAGCAACGCCGTGGATGGTCACAGTTAAAGCGATGACCTAAAACAATCTCTATACGCAGTGACCGTGACCTTGACCTCGGCACCCTAAAAAACACTTGTTCGAGGTTTTTTTCATTCTTGACCAATGTATGAACTTTGATCAAAATCCAGGCAGGAATGAGGTCATTAGACGATGACCAAAACAATTAGTTACAGTAACGTTGACCTTGAACTTGGCACCCTGAAACACAAAAAGGTTGAGATATTCTCTTGAAGCGCTAAAGCGATGACAAACTATCCAGGACCTCGTCGCGAGGGTATAATTAATTAAGGGTCGGTACTGCTGAATAAATTATGTAGAGATTGGGAGTCCCGTTGACTTAATTACGGATGATTAGCTCCGGTATTCAAATCACTTCTCGGTACATGCTTTTTTGCCAACAAGGACTGTTTCTGTTGCTCATATCGTGTTTTAAACAGTTGAAATAACAATAATGGATCCAGAACGTAATATCTAACGTTAATAGCGCAAATAAATAGTGAGTATACATAGGTATATATCAGTTAATACTAATATGTAGGTCTAAGTCAGGAAAACATGGGGCTCCTCGTAAGGATAAAGGAATGTCCGACTATCCGGTTATTGATTTTGGTAATCAGTTCTTCCGATCGAGTAACCGGTTAACCGGCTAACCGTTGACAACCCTATATATAAGCATTATTCGGTTTAAGATAAATCGAAATATTTGTGTTTCTTTGTATTGGTTTAATTTTCATTGTCACTTAAACTGTGCATTTAGAACAAAAAGATTAACGCTTTAACATTTATTTATGGCAGTCTTTAACTGAAGTGTATTGAATACTATTATATAGTTATATAACCTTTCCATCTTTCTTCCCAAAAGTACTACACATGTGTGATGATTTTGTTCATTGTTGTTTAACATTCGTTCATCAAAATCATCCACCAGGCAGTCATGTTAATCTACAAAGTGCCCATGTACCTTGTGTTATTTTGGTGTCAGTACTGATAAACAAGATAATGAATTAGTAGACTTCTTCTTCAATTATTAAATTATACAGGAAAGTTTTGATATATTTTTTTGGAGCGGAAACTGTGACGTAACACACACAACTGTAAAAGCATTAAACGTCACAGTGTGGCAGGGTCTAACTCGACAGTAGACATGTTTACATTATTTGAGAGGACTTTCCTCGGAACGAGAGTCCCCTGAGGTAACACTAAAATTGACCAGAGACCTAAATTTAGGTCTATGAATTGACTGACTGTCTACACTTTTTTTATTCAAATCTGAAATAATTGAAGCTTATGTTGAAACATAAACCTGCTCAATGAAAAAATCAGACCACTAAATGAAGGAGTATAGATGAGGAACCGCTTCACCTCATTGATTGCTTTATGAAAAGTAGAGGAGGGAAGAAAAACAAAACAAGATGCTCAGTCAAATAATACTATACAGAGGTTATCGCTAGTGGTTCCAAACGGTAACAGGTATGAACGAATTATCTTCAAAATGA
Organism: Mizuhopecten yessoensis; assembly: GCF_002113885.1. Classification (NCBI taxonomy): domain Eukaryota; kingdom Metazoa; phylum Mollusca; class Bivalvia; order Pectinida; family Pectinidae; genus Mizuhopecten; species Mizuhopecten yessoensis. Next base: position 296,374 of record NW_018408386.1, on the reverse strand, counting down.
CATCAATAAAAGATATTCTGAATGTACATGCTGCGAAGATTCACAAATAGAATAAATCCGTGTTAACTGTACATGGTAGCCGTACTAGTTCGCATTAGTCCACCACACTCTTGCATTTGTGTGAGAAAACATGCTGAAGTTTTTAGTTTTATCCTATTTCCACACATTATGCAAAAAAATGTGATGCCACAAGCATCGTACCAACCACAAGAATCACTACGCTAAGGGACACATTCTTTAAAATTTAGCTTTTTTTTACCTATATTGCTACAGCCATTTTTTCTGGCATAGGGGAGGCGACTCCTAATTATTATTATGAAATACGTTTGATTCAACATCTGATCATAGTCTGATTAAATCATTTATATTTATTGATAACCTATCATGCATAACCTCCACGGGATACAGGCAATCAATAATATAACAACAGGGAAGGTAGTACCTGGTTACCGTGCTGGTTTATTCCCAAACTGATGAACAGTCATAGATCTTAAGTACTTATTAACAATCATAGACCGTTCTTCTAATTCACTTAAGTCTTATTTTTCCAAGCCAGGGAGTGTACATATGTATACGGCATGAAGTTGTATTCAATAGAAATGACTACAAGGGTCTCCATCAATGAAAACCAGTGCAAATTGAACACTAGATAATTATATAATATAGCCTACGTCACTGTTATGCATGGCTTCCTTGGCGAAGCAAGACAATAAACGTGCCAGACAAACGGCAAATGAGATAATTGTTTGTGGGATATTCGAAATGGACATTCGACATCAATAACCTGCGACAGATGTGAACTCAACTTCTGTTAAAAGTGTTCAAACCTTAATAATATACTATCTACACAATGGTGAAATGAGTGAATTCATTTTTATTTATAAAATGTGCAAAGCTACTATTCCCGCTTAACATATCAACGGTTAACTTTTTTCTTATTTTTCTTATTTCATTTTTTCTTTATTGATGAAAGTTGGTTACATGTTCAAAAATATGTCTATGTTTCATCATGCATTAAAAAAATCACAGAACAAATATCATTGAAGGGTTTACTGGCATGTGTAGTAACATTTAAAGGCAACGAAAAACTGATATCACCGATACTTAGCGCTGCCCGAACAGAGTGATGGAAAATTAAACCAACTACTGGAACATAATTATGACCCGAAATTTCATCATAAGAAAGATACATTCTTATCTTGGGAAATTTCAACTTGAAGGAAAAATAGATTAGGAATCCTATATAACTAGTATAACGACAAATTAACTATTGACAACACGTATTCTGAAAAAGTAAGACACATTGTTTCCAGGTATCTAATCGTTCGTCGGTGTAATAGACACGGGTATTGTGAAACCTCTTTTAATATGGGCCTTGCTTTTGTCAACGAGAAAGTAATGGTTTGTTCTTGGTAAAATAATGTGACTTTTAACAATTCATCTACCAAAATTAACCTTTAGATGCAACTAAAAGGAAATGACGGAGACTATTTATGAACGTTTGCTGCAAAAGTATTTATGTTATATAATACAAAATAGTGCAAAGTGTTAAGTGACGAAGCTTTTCATTGGAAACGAAGTATTGGCGTAGAGGTGACACAGGCTATCAGCAACAAAAACCGGAAGCGGATCAATCATCTCCGCTGTAAAACCAAAAGCCGATTACTTTTATGAATACAAGAAAGCTAGGAACAAAGCCACCACAAAAATTACAAGAAAGCTAGGAACAAAGCCACCACAAAAATTAGAAGTTTTCTTTACAACTACGGGAAGGATCTGACCATAATTATAAAAACAACATGAAGCGCTTTTTTGAAATGCGTCCGACTAAAACGAAGTACAAGTGTGAATAAAACTCTACTTTTTTTTGTCACTGAGGATTGACTCATTTTCTCAGGAAAAACTTCATGGATGAACTCACAAAAATATATATCAGTGAGGAAACAATCACACTGGGAACCATTTGGAAATTGAATCCGAGCAAATATCCAGGAACTGACACATTTCATCCAAAGCTACAAGCTGAAACGAAAAATATGATGTCCTGAACACTTAAACTTGATTTTTGAAAAGTAAATCTGAGAAGGCAAACAACCTGATGAATAGAGTCTGTTTTGTATCTCGACTTTTTAAGTGTAGAAAACAATACAATGCGGTAAATTACCGTCCTGTCAGTTTAACGTCAGTCTGAGGAAAAGAACTCCAAGGAATAATCCAGGACGCCAACATAATAGACATGGAAAACAACAGTCTATTTAGTAAGGAACAATGTTGTGGATTCATAATAACTTGTGTTGCCACTTCCATTGGGTACTAGCTATGTATAGAACACTGGTCAGAAGCTGTGGACAATGACGCATATGTTGACTTCATGTCCTTAGGTTTTGGTGAAGCTTTTGATCGAGTAAAACATAAACATTAGCCTCGTCTGTCTTTTATTATGACAGACGAGGCTATAGTACCCGAGCAAAAACGTTATCCATAAGCTGAAAAATTACAGCAAAAAAACATCATTGGGTATATTATGTAGATCATATTCAACAAAAGGTTGTCATTAATAGGAATAGGTTGACCAGGGTCAATTTTTTTTTAAAATGGGTCACTCATGATAGTGTCATAGCTATAGGGTCTTGCACCATTCCATGTAGCGGAAATAGACTCTGTTTAGAGTTAGGAGGGTACCGGGTTCGAAACCCGGTCTGGCCGTACAATTTTCTGCTCCTGTTTACATAAATGACTTACCTTACATAACAAATACCATCACCAATGAATTGTTTGCAGATGACTTGAGGCTTTTCAACAGTGGTGGAGACCTAAAGCATACGATACACCTTCTAACAGATCCTGACAATGTATAGTTTTGGTCTGTAATCAGCAACATCCTTTTTGGATATAACGTTAGTTGAACAATCGTCTGGTTAATGAAATTGAATACGAAAACATGTTAACACATGTCTAGCGGTACCGACCTAATTCCCTCCCTCCTCACCCTATCACGGAGGGTGACATACTTTGTACCAAGAATATGTTAAAGCAAATAGAATTTTAAGGTATATATTCAGGTCGTATTTCCGTCTCCAAAATGTGACTTCCAAGTTTGGTTACAGTACTCCAAAAAAGGTCTGCTAGCAAAAATAGAAAACATTTAACGTCTAGCTACGAAATGTGTTATTACCCAGAGGAACCTTGATATATATAGCTAACTTATTCTAGCAGACTCAAGAAACTAAGCCTTCAACGTTGTAATATAGAAAAACTATGGAATTCCATGGTCGAAAGCTTCAAATATTGAAAAGGCTCGATAAATTGGACAAAGATCTACTACAAGCGGCAACCTATTACAGAACTGCGGACTAGGGGTAAAGTAGAAAACTCTTCAACAAACAAAACGAAAAGAAACTAGAGCTCTTAAGGTCACCCGATTTAGAAGTATTGAAATCTCTGCTTGATTTGGTTATATGGTGAGTCGGCAGGTACACACCTAAAACTATCAAAAAGGTTTATTTATAGGGGGGAGGGAGAGATGTAATGTGGTTGTACATTGCGAACTTATGGTTATATATAGAGTTGGCTGGTATCAGTTGTCATAACTTATTGTCTGGTCCCTGCTACACAAATCAGTTGTCATAACTTGTTGTCTGGTCCCTGCTACACGTATCAGTTGTCACAACTTGTTGTCTGGTCCCTGCTACACATATCAGTAGTCATAACTTGTTGTCTGGTCCCTGCTACGTGTATCAGTTGTCATAACTTGTTGTCTGGACCCTGCTACATGTATCAGTTGTCATAACTCGTTGTCTGGTCCCTGCTACATGTATCAGTGTTGTCATAACTTATTGTCTGGTCCCTGCTACACAAAACAGTTGTCATAACTTGTTGTCTGGTCCCTTCTACATGTATCAGTTGTCATAACTTGTTGCCTGGTCCCTGCTACATGTATCAGTTGTCATAGCTTGTTGTCTGGTCCCTGTTACACATATCAGTTGTCATAACTTGTTGTCGGGTCCCTGCTACATGTATCAGTTGTCATAGCTTGTTGTCTGGTCCCTGCTACACATATCAGTTGTCATAACTTGTTGTCTGGTCCCTGTTACATGTAACAGTAGTCATAACTTGTTGTCTGGTCCCTGTTACACATATCAGTTGTCATAACTTGTTGTCTGGTCCCTGCTACATGTATCAGTAGTCATAACTTTTTGTCTGGTCCCTGCTACACGTATCATTTGTCATAACTTGTTGTCTGGTCCCTGCTACATGCATCAGTTGTCATAACTTTTAGTCTGGTCCCTGCTACATGTATCAGTTGTCATAACTTGTTGTCTGGTCCCTGCTACATGTATCAGTTGTCATAACTTGTTGTCTGGTCCCTGCTACATGTATCAGTTGTCATAACTTGTTGTCTGGTCCCTGCTACACAAATCAGTAGTCATAACTTGTTGTCGGGTCCCTGCTACACATATCAGTTGTCATAACTTGTTGTCTGGTCCCTGCTACATGTATCAGTAGTCATAACTTGTTGTCTGGTCCCTGCTACATGTATCAGTTGTCATAACTTGTTGTCTGGTCCCTGCTACACATATCAGTAGTCATAACTTGTTGTCTGGTCCTGCTACACATATCAGTTGTCATAACTTGTTGTCTGGTCCCTGCTACATGTATCAGTTGTCTGATCCCTGTTATCAGTTGTCTGATCCCTGTTATCAGTTGTCTGATCCCTGTTATCAGTTGTCTGATTTCTGTGAAGTTAGGAACGAGAGACAATGATGGTACAACACAGTTAGAAAATAAAACGCTTTATTTAAGATAAAATGTGTTGCGCAATAAAATGATCTAATTAATCAAATATATTTTTTGTAATAGAATCTTAATTAATATAACAATCATAAGATCAAATTAATTGTCACTTACACTGTATCACAATAAAGGTCTTATGACCATATGTTCACATTTTTTTTTATATTTTCATAATATATTAGCAAAAGAACACAAGTGCAGGCCCAGTAGAACGACCCAGGTAAATGGATAAGGGATAGATTAATATGAGTTGGAATCCAATTAAGCGTTTTAGTGGTGGACCTACAATAATGCAATCCAAAAAAATGGGAAATAGGAGCAAATTCAAAAAAGTGTAATTATGGGCAGAAGATAGTGTAATTAGGGGTGGGACCCAGATAGTGTAATTAGGCGTGGGACGGAGATAGTGTAATTAGGGGTGGGACCCAGATAGTGTAATTAGGGGTGGGACCCAGATCAGTATAATTAGGGGTGGGACCCAGATCAGTATAATTTGGGGCGGGACAGAGATCAGTATAATTTGGGGCGGGACAGAGATCAGTATAATTAGGGGTGGGACCCAGATCAGTATAATTAGGGGTGGGACCCAGATCAGTATAATTAAGGGTGGGACCTAGATCATTATAATTAGGGGAGGAACCAAGATCAGTATAAAATGAGTCTATCATCATACATTAAAGACAGTCCTCATGTGAGCTAACATCCAGGACAACAAGAGTTAATGGCATACTTCTATCATAATTGTTGTAAAGTAAATTAAGTTTATATTTTATATTATGTGGTATATAATATAACCTTCCTGCCAAATTCACCAAAGTAATACTTCTATCCCAGTCCCTTTCTGGATCCACATGATATCTTCATGTTCTTAAAATTAAGAGTCTATTGTAGCAGAACTGTTTTCATGATGTCCAAGTTGTTCTTACATTTAACAATTGGTTCTGAAAATACATTTGATAATTATACCTTGTTAACTTCACAGATGATGTATCGCTACTCCCTATAAAAATTCAAATTGATACATTATCACAATACAAAGTAAATATAAATAATTTGTATTTATCAATATATTGTCATTGACTGATCACAATTATAAAACTAAACAGTCATCAATTGATTGATTGATTGATTGATTGATAGGTTTTACGTCCGCTTCACTACCGCGTATTTCGGTTATCCAGCAGACCACACACACAGTCATCAATGCCATCAAAACAACTAAATATTTGTCATAAATATGTTTAAATCACACATATACACTTATATTATCTGTTACTATCAAACCTGCTACAATTGAATTTATAACTATTAAGGTAAAGGGTACCACTACATAAGTTATTACCACAAAGAAGATCCATCACTCAGAATTTCTTTTTACTTGGAGTACTCTCCCTTTTTTATAGAAGGTGAAGCAGCCAAATGAGTTTGTCTGGCTTAGAGATTATATATACTTCTCCCGTAAATTGAACAATGCCTGTATAGCAATATGGTAAAGTGTAGCTTTGCAATGTCAAGTTCACAAGTTTTACCCCGGCGTTTTATTTTATTTTTATTTATTTTTTATTTCTATTTCCAACCATTCAAATGTCAAACAAGTACAATGCTGTAAATTGCATGGCAACATGTGATTTTTATGGAATATTTCTTTTGAAAAGGAATTAAATATTTCACAGCAGTGACAATGGTAATAGCATAGTTAAAATTGTAGGTACCCTTTACCTCAAACGGGTTAAAAATGAAATAGTAACTTTTGAATATATATCACTTTTGAATACGTTACTATTGACATTGCATCTTATCAAAAATTCTTATTCAAAAATCTATATTTCAATCATAAACACAAACAGCGTGCTTATTTGTTTTTAAATCAAATTTAAATAACAAACACATGTAGCTAATTGGTAAGTTATGTCAACAAATGCATATATGCATGTGCATCTTTGTAAAACAAATCATGAAATTATATAAAACTGAATTTTGAAGACAGAAAAGGCATTGAAAACAAAGCAAAGCATTGCAAGGCAATCCATAGTCCCCCACTAGTTATGATATCTTTATTTACAGAGCTGTAAACACACCAATTTAAGGATATAAGCCCAGGCGACAAAATGTCACATACTCCAAACTCTGCCAGCCAAGATATAATACATACATAATCTGATTAATGCAGGTGAAATAGTAGAGAAGAAATGGCCTGGACAAATTTTTTCAAAGGATAATGTCAATTAAAGTTCAAAGCGTTGTACTTGAAACTTTGCCATCCCAAGATGTACTTGCATACCAAACCAGGTTACTCCAGGTGAAATAATACGAAGATACGTGTATATGCCCCATACAAACTTTTCAAAGGTTAGGTCAAAGGTCAGACCATAGGTCACAGTGACCTACTTTTGTACTTGACACTTTGCCACCCCAAGGTGGTTACTGCAGGTGAAAAAGTATAGAAGATATATCAGGGACAAACTCTTTTAACCGACAGAATTTGGACGGATAGAAGGATGACTGATGAGAACAGATTGGTGGGCGGTGTACAAACCCCCCAGAACACTAATATTGGATGATTTAGGTAAGCATTGCAAATAAAATTGTTTTCTTATATACATTTATCGTCAATATACAGTAACTTTTCTGGTTTTCTTCTTGTGTAAACTTACAGAAAATACACGACAATTTAAACTTGAAATCTACAGTACATATTGATTAAGAATCAAAAAGCATCATGAATCCTAATGAAATCAATTCCCTTGAAGACGAAACCCTACAAAACATTTACACACATCCTCGACCCGGTACAATTTTTGTTTAGGGCTTAAATCTCTCCAATATTGAAAAATATTTGATTTTCTTTTGAACAGGATAATTCATATAAAACACTTGCAACAGATTAGTGCATAATGAAAAACAAATTATGACATGCTTTTATTGGTCAATGTAAGTGACCTCTATGCAAATTTGTGACTTGGCAAAATATCCTGTCATACCTGGTCCAAGGTAGGCACTTATACATGTACATTGTAAATATATAGTAACCCAGGAGTCATGTTCAAGTTATGAAAATACTAAATAAGTGTTCACAATCATTACAATAACTTTCATTATTTCTCCTATAGGGAGCTATTCATTATTAGCTTTCTGATCGGAGAAGTTAAATATTTGCGTGTTTTGAACAGTAGAAAAGACATTTCTTTAAAAAAATTGTAATGGGGTAAATTTAATCCAACACCCAATTCATGAAATTTAACTATGATTATATATCTTATTCTAATGTATCAAATAAATCTACTCAAGTGAAACTTACAGATTGTACTTGTGATGACAAATAAAACACCCTACATGGATATACATCATAATTAATTTTAAGATATTTTCTGTATCTTTAGGTTAATGTGTACAGTATATCACTCAGCAAATTATCTGTTCGATGGTTTGTTTTTGATGACTTATAATAAGATATGTTCCATAAACTTTTCGTCCATACATGGCCATGAAAGACAGGAATTGACCCATGAAAAGATCGACCCGTCTTTCCCGAGGGAGAGACAACCTACACGCACTATGACGTCACTCTGACAGTAATTAACTGATGAATGTAAGTATTGCTGCCAGGCAAGTCCGCTAAATGACGTCGGCTTTTGAAATAGTTCCGTTGTTTTGACTGTTAAATTTTCATTAATTTCGTACTTATCATAAGATTTATTAACCGATATATTACAGTTGTTGGATTATTAAATGCAAACATTGTTAGCTTTGTGCTTTAAATGGATTTCTGGTTTCATGTTCAGGGTTCATCGAATCACGCCTATCCCTATAGAATTAACATAATTGTATTCATTGTCGTCATGGAACACAAACATATGAAGGTTGCAGAGTATTGACACTGACGCGTTTATTTTGAGTATGGGAGAACAAGAATCAAACATAGGTATATATGATTCCTGCACAATTACAAGCCTCGTTGGTCAATACACTTATATTATAGAGGTGTATTGACCGGCACGGCTAGTTTATGTGGTCTATGGACAGGAAAGCTTGACCCATCAGGTTTAGATTTCCCCGTCCACGGACTACACCCATGTCAGATTCTATTAATCCATGTCTGTCAAATCAACGCATCAACTCTTTTAACTGCCTGTCATGTTCTGCCTTGGTGATCAATTCTCCCTGCAGCATCAGTTTGATCCGGACTTTAGTCAGGACCTTTCCTAGTTTGTTTTCTCCAAGCCAGTAGGCTCTGTTCCAGGCTCGTGGATCATCTGAATAAAGACCTATCCCCCAGATCTTGTCCATCGGACTTGCCTCCACAAGGATTTTGGGATTACTTGCACAAATGATATTCAGCAAGTCGCTGTTCTGAGAAAACTGCAATAACAAGTGGGAATAAATACAGCATACATGTAATTGTTGAATATATCATATAACTGTGCATATATATATAGATAATTGATTAAATCATACCATATACATGTCATACATGTATGTATATAAATGTAATCATAAATTTAAATCTATATACATACATAAATACATGTCATCATAAAATATATGAAATTCAATAATTGAACAATCCAAAATCTAACTTAAACTATCATCATAATTTCAGGACTTTATGATAACCCCCTCAAAATTGCATAACTTGAGTAGCCCTGATCAATTATTCCTGAAATCCCAAGGGGAAAAAAAAAGGTAACAAATATTTTATAAAAATCTATGCATTTTGAGATCAAGCTGAAAGGGAGGTAATTCTGACTTTCTTATGCATAAAGATTTTTTTTTCAGAAAGGGAAAATCCACTCACTGATTTATTTCTATTTGCAATTCGGGCAGGAATAATACACTTCATAAATAACTTGTCAATAAAGGTATGTTTTTATCTGAAGGTGTCCTATAACTCTTCAATGTTTCCATTTCTGTTATTATATTTGCTGTGTTCAAGTGTTTATAGGTGAGTTACGTATACATCGCTATAAGGTATTCAGTATAGCGGTATATGATCTTACAAATGTGTTCTCCTGTACTGCCAGGTAAAACGACATAATACGCATACTGATGTGTTCCCAGTGAATTCTTGTGTAAACAAAAGGCTATAGATGATCGAACAGTCATTAAACCACACAACTATTGTAAGGGAATGGACTGATGGAGCAATAAATTACCATCGGATAAAGGTGGTTATCAAACTTGTTCGAGCTTTCATTGTAATTAACATTCTGATGAAGTTTGAAGCTAATTTGTTGAAAACACTGGCGATAATATACAGCGGACACTGTTTAGTCAATTTATAAAAAGCCATAGCTCCATGAGTTATGGTCAGATAATGGTGGTTATCGAATTTGACCAAGATTTTATGGTAACATACCTGTCTGTGAAGTTTGAAGTTAATCCGTCAAAAATACTCGTGGCATAAAGTGGACACTGTTTCAGCAATTAAAGAAAGGGCCATAACTCTGCAAAGTATTGTCAAACTCTGATGGTTATCTGATCTGTCAAAGTTTTTATGGTAATTAACCACCCTATGATATTTGAAGCTAAGATAACAAGCGGACAATGTGTGTGCCTAACTGCCCGACTGTCCACAATATACCTCAGTAGCCAGGGAGAAGATTTTTCAACTGTCCAAAATATCCCTCACTAGCCCGGACAGGAGATTGAATTGTCAACTGTTCAAAATATCCCCCACTAGTCCAGACAGGAGATTGAATTGTCAACTGTTCAAAATATCCCTCACTAGCCAGGGAAAAGATTTGTCAACTGTTCAAAATATCCCTCACTAGCCAGGGAAAAGATTTGTCACTGTCCAAAATATCCATCACTGGCCAGGGAGAAGATTTGTCAACTGTCAAAAATATCCCTCACTAGCTAGTAAGAGGATTTGTCAACTGCCCCTAATTAAACACACTATAGCCATTAACAGGATTTGTCAACTGTACACAATATCCCTCACTAGTCACTAACAAGATTTGTCAACTGTCCACAATATCCCTCACTAGCCACTAACAGGATTTGTCAACTGTCCACAACATCCCTCACTAGCCACCAACAGGATGTGTCAACTGTCCACAATATCCCACACTAGCTACTAACAGGGATTTGTCAACTGTCCACAATATCCCACACTAGCCCGGAAGAGGGTTTGTCAACTGTCCACAATATCCCACACCAGCCACGGACAGGATTTGTCAACTGTCCACACTACCCCACACCAGCCACTGACAGGATTTGTCAACTGTCCACAATACCCCCCCCCAGCCACTGACAGGATTTGTCAACTGTTCACACTATCCCACACCAGCCACTGACAGGATTTGTCAACTGTCCACACTATCCCACACTAGCCACTGACAGGATTTGTCAACTGTCCACAATACCCCACACTAGCCATTACCAGGATTTGTCAACTGTCCACAATATCCCTCACTAGCCCATTACAGGATTTGTCGACTGTCCACAATATCCCACACTAGCTACTAACAGGGATTTGTCAACTGTCCACAATATCCCTCACTAGCCATTAACAGGATTTGTCAACTGTCCACAACATCCCTCACTAGCCACCAACAGGATGTGTCAACTGTCCACAATATCCCACACTAGCCCGGAAGAGGGTTTGTCAACTGTCCACAATATCCCACACCAGCCACGGACAGGATTTGTCAACTGTCCACACTATCCCTCATTAGCCATTAACAGGATTTGTCAACTGTACACAATATCCCTCACTAGTCCCTAACAAGATTTGTCAACTGTCCACAATCCCCCTCCCTAGCCTCTAACAGGATTTGTCAACTGTCCACAAAATCCCTCACTAGCCACCAACAGGATTTGTCAACTGTCCACAATACCCCCCACTAGCCACTAACAGGATTTGTCAACTGTCCACACTATCCTTCACAAGCCACTAACAGGATTTGTCAACTGTCCACAACATCCCTCACTAGTTGCGGAGAAAATCCCTACCACCAACCTTAGCCATGTTGCCTTCCTCCACAATGGCTTCACAGCCCTCTTGCCATATCTCCTCTACAAAATTCTCCACCTGACGACCAAGCTTCTTCTGTTTCCTGGGATCCTTTGTCTCCATAATTTTCCTGGCAGTCTTGAAGTCCTCAAATAACGCTGCAAATAAATAAATAAATTATCAAGAATTCCTTAACACAGATATTTATCCTACAGTATATTCTTTTATATCTTACCTATTATGTTCTATTCTACGTAAGCAAATACCTCTCCAATTACCATAATTATAAGCCTCTCACCCTGAATTTCCTCAACCTTAGGATTGAAAATATAAATCAGCAATACATTATTGTTTAAATTCAGAAGTAGTAAAAGCTGCATATAATACCTTGTAGACTATTCAGTATTCATGGATTTGCATGTATGCTACCTTGTGCATAATGTACATATTAACTCATTCACCCCTGAAATTTCATTATGAACTATTCCTATTTTTGAATTTGAAGAGTTCAAATGTGTCTTCAGGGGTGAATGAGTTAATAATTTAAACAATATTTAAGATGAATTATGTTTTATTCTCCCTAATCTTCCATGTATAAGACCATGATGTGACCTGATTTTTATTTAACTGACTTACTTGCTTTCCTGTGCATCATGAACTGTTCTGCACACATGTAGGTTTTGCCATCCACTGTAAATTCTTTTTTATGCCACTGACTGTACACAGAATAACTCTGCCAGAAGTACTCAAACTTTGATTCGTCATCATCTTTGAACTTCTCTATAATTTCAGGATCAACTTCATAGACCTCCTCCCCACATGCCATCCCCTCTTCAAATCTACGCTCTCGAGGTCTGGCCCCTCCTTCAAAATTATGTCTTTTCTTTTCAGTGTGATGTGAAGGCCCACTCTTCTCTGTAGAAACCACTCTACACTCCTTGACCGTATTTCCTTCCTGGGCATTCTGATTTTGTTGGGAATTCCTTTGAGCATTTTCCTGATCTTCCCTGAAGCTCTGAGACCTGGTTTGGTTATGGAAGTTTTGTTTAGCAGGATTTTCTTGGGTTTGAGTGAGCTCTCCTCTGGAGCCTTTGGACCCGTTGCCGTGGTTTTTAGTATTACCTTGACCATGTGTATCATATCCTTTAGGGTCTTGGGATGGATTTCCTGCCTGGGGCGGTTCTCTGCCCTTCCAATCTATCTTAGATGTAGATTTACTGAGAGAATTATGTTGTTGAGTTTTGTCCTGAGCCTGAGGAGGCAAATTTCTGTCTTGTTGAATGGCCACATTGACAGATACAGAACTACCTTGCAAGTCAGCATTGTTATTTTCCACTGCATTATCGTGTTGGCTGGTAACATTTTGTTGACCAGCAGCAGCTTGTAAAGGGTGTGGATTGGGGCCTACATCTGTTTGTGTATCATGACCACTTGGTCCATAGTCAAAATCGTTCCTTCCTTGTCTTTTTTCACAGTCCTGTACTGGACCAGACTTCACCAGTGTGTCACCAATATTTTGTAAACCTGCAACTCTCTGTTCAGCACGATCTTGGATGTTATTTTGTTTCATCATGTTATGATTATCAAGTACTCTTTCTCCTGGTACTAGGTTTAAACCACTCCTCCTGTCACCCGTCTGGCCAGCATATCCACCATGCCCTATACCTGGTTCAGATGTATGATGTGAAGAAGCTGAGGCCTGATTAGTTGCTGGCCTATTTACTGCTACAGGTGTGGCATTGATGGGACCATGACTGTTGCTTGATAAAGGTGGGAAATCCTCTTCTGTAGGTGTTAATTTAGGATATATCCCAGTATGCCCTGTTCCTGGCACACTCCCATCCTTACTCTGCATTTTACTGTTTTTACTAATGCCCTTGGATACCGCATTTGAGTAACTCATGTTCAACCTGATTTTCGATATCTATCAGAAGTATAAAACACCTTTTTTTAACTTCTCTACATTATGTTGGATTCAACTGTCTCCCTGAAACCAAAAATTATGGTAAATTAATATTTCAACTTCAGGGAAAGGATACTATCAAGTTAACCCTTTCACCCCCTGTAGACCATCATGGACTAATCCATATGAATGTATGGTAGAGTCTACTCAAGTTACCTAGGGGTGAAAGGGTTAAACTGAATTATTGTGAAATAGGTTTAAATCTTTTGAAAGAAAGTATACCAAAACAATCCTTTAATTGTTACAATGCATTAAAAACAGTATGGTTGCTCGAAATTTTTATGTGTACATGCAGCAGTTTTCGTATAGTGGCAGGTGGGTTTTTTTCAAGATTCAAATCCCGGTCTGGCTGTACAATTTTCTGCTCATTATTTATAGCAAAATTTTGTGAACAGAATATAAAAAGAAAACAGCATATGAAAACTATTTTCCTTGTTGGGGTTGATGAATGGATAGGTTTAAACTCACTAGATATGCTTGAGTATCTGTGGTCTCCAGCAGTACTGAGGTTGGATAGCTATATAGTGTTGCATAATAGATAGATGTACTAATACCGTGCAGATCAAAAGCTACAGAGCTGTAGTTTGGCTGGTTGCAGATCAAGCAGTGCCAGCTAACCATATCATGCTGTCATTTAGTTCTTCATAGCTTGCAGTATGATTATTCTGGCATTCAGTATGAAACCATTGGTCACAGGTTTCACAAACAATCCCTCTGTGGTCCCAGGTAACTGTTTTATTACATGTACCACACAGGAGAACTTGCTACCATCATGACATATGGCCCTGGATTGGTTTCAATGCTGTTTGACACACTAATTATCAACAGTATAAGAGAGTACCAAGCTTGAGTATGCCTCAACTGTCTGAGATCCCCATCTTCAACAACAGAAGGACCAACTGGACAGAGTCCCGCGACAAGCTGCCAGATTCGCCACAGGGGACTACTTCAACAGGGAACCAGGATGTGTCACAAACATGCTGCGTCAACTAGCTTGGGAGCCACTAGAGCAACGAAGAGCCAGAAACAGGATGCTCATGTTCTACAAAATTATCAACAATCTGGTTGAGGTACCAATATATCAGGTCATTACCGTAACATCAGGAAGAACCAGAGGAGCTACTGCTAACAACATACGGCAAATTCCAACAAAGCTCGACACATACCGATACTCGTTTGTACCACGTACCATCATCACATGGAATGCAATCCCACCCGACATACGATCGTCTCCCACCCTGGACAGCTTCAGGCACGCCCTCGTACAGTACGAGGCAGTCGGCCACCAATACGCTATGTAGACCCCACTGTTTTTACCTCTTTTAAACTGTACATTCAGAAGTTTTAGCTGCGGTCGGCATAAGTCGCGCTGGAGAACTCAACACTCTAGATAGAGTATTCTCCATTAAAGGAAGAAGAAGAAAAAAGTCTTTCCTGGCTTCATTGTCTGATAAGAACTTTTAGACTTTTAAGGAATAAGCGGTACAAATTTTGAAACCCCATGAGGTGTTTTATGGGATTGGATGCGATAAAGACATGTACTTTACTAAACGGATGGTCATGTTCATGCAGTGCTAGGTACTGAGGATAGTGATGTTTCAACATAATTATAATTAGTTATGATGATGATTTTCGACACACATCATAACTAATTACCGGTATAATTATGTTGAAACATTACATCCTCATGGTAGACAACACTCTGGAGCCGTACAGAGTGACTGAAGCTACTTTGATAAGCAATATCAATATCATTGCGGCAACTGCACTCATATCTATGAGATCTGCTGCAGTAAATGGAAGAAGAAGAAGAAGAAGAAGAAGAAGAAATATCGCTTTTACAGTTTCCTGACACTGGTCACATACAATGTACATTAGCATAGCAATATTTACTGTGCGAATATGACGGTCCATGTTTCTCAAGTATGGGTACAACAGTATCTGTCAATTCTAGACAGGTGCTGACTAATCACGGATAATGGTTTAAAGACAAATGCAGAGTTATAGTATTCGTCCCCAGTGCGACCCTGGGACACATATGACAAACAAATGAGCAAATGTTAGTAAATGAGAGAGAGTAGGTTGTTTACATTGGGAACGGGTTTTCAAACCGGAAGTCACACATCGACATGTGAGGAACATGTGCTGGCGGTTGACTCGCTCAGTTTGTTCCCTGGTTATGGTAAATATTCCAAATTAAGAGTTAATATCGAAATAAATGCCACAGACACATTCAATAAGACACCAAAAGACCGAGGTCAAAGCAAATAACGAAGGCGTTCTCTGTTTTCTGGTCTTCTACTTTCGTTTTGACTGATTGAAACACCGAAATCTACCGCTGTCTGACCTCTAAACAAAACTATAACGTGTCCTAAACATGTCCGAGTTAGTGTTGAACATTGCTAATTAATTCAAAAATATTTATACTCAACATGTTAACAGCTATCTTAGTGTGCATAGACCTACTCACCCCAAAATCAAATACCAGGAATCAGAAGTTGCACAATTCAACGCAACGACAAGACTTCCGCTGCCAGGGATACGTTTGTAATTTGCTTTGGTTGGACGTAATTAGATCCGGATATATTTTTTGACCATAATTTGACATATTGTTTCCTGTATCAAATTAGGAATTACATTGTAAACTAATGTATCAATACAGTGATGATTTAAATATCGACAAAAACTTATAGTATATAAACTTATATGATATATATTTATTTAATCCGTACATTTATCTCCGTCATTTGCTTCATGTTTTAGTTTGATTTTGTGTGTGACTCGGAGGAAACAGGAGCTAGCATGATACTTATAATTGTAATATAAATATAGACGTCCAATAGAACATGCTTAAACTAAATGGTTATTAGACGAGTGCTGACCTGTATTGTTTTTAACGTGACACATCAAAGAAAAATAACCATGGCGTCAAGAAAAAGAGGTATGTTAAACAAAGAACACCCGCTTCCTGTTAAACGGTGCGTGTAATATTCTACTTTCGATTTGTGAAATGGTCTGTAGTGTCTACATGATCATCATGTAGCTCGTTAGTTTTGGCCTGTTTCTGAGCATTGATTCTGAAACATAAATTTTATAAATCTTGTTCGTCATAACATCATTTTTAGGAACACTTAACAAAACATACAAAATGTATTAATAGCAAAATTTTAGATGAATTTGATGGAGCATGTGTGTGCTATTTAAAAAATATATAAATACGTGTCAAAACTGCCACATCACATGTCTCATAGTTTTGAGTAACTTAGTCATCCCTTGGTATTTACAGCAGACTGTGCATTATTAATTCATTGATTTCGAAAAGTCTAAGTGTGACTCTAGGGGTATGGGTTAATCATCACTGGTTGACTATATGTTTAACCATCACCTTTGGGTGTTGATGGTTGGCCTGATAATTGATAAAAGGGGCAGTTATATTAGAGAAACATATCTTCAAGTATCTTGTGGAATATCAATTTTATTTCTTAATTTCATGTGGTATGTTTATGTTAAGATATATATCTTCAACAAGAAGTTGTTATAGAGAGCAACTATCTGGGACTCATAACACTGTCACACTCAGGACGTGTCCTGGGGCCCACATATAAACAGCACTACATCTAAGGCGCATAGAACTCTAAGATTCTTGCGCCGTAACATGTCTCGATGCACCAGGTGGGTCAAAGCTCTCTCTTACTCTGCCCTCGTCAGACCTCAACTGGAGTACTCGTGCTCTGCCTGGGATCCATACCGTGCAGAACACATCGACCAGCTTGAGGCTGTCCAGAGAACGGCGGTCAGATAGGTCCACAATGACTTCCACTCCAGAACACCAGGATGTGTGTCGTACATGGTCAACACCCTTCAGTGGGACTCCCTGCAGAACCATTGGAGGAAGGCCAGACTGGTCAACTTCTTTAAGATCACTCATGATCTTATAGCTATTCCAGCCGACCGATTTCTCATCATGGCCAACTCAAGGACACAAGGGGGCCACCGTTATTGCCCTAAACAGGCTTCCAAGGACTTTTTCAAGTTATCAGATATACATGCCAAGGACGATAATGGACTGGAACAACAACCTTCCCTCCTCACTGGCTATGGTAGACAGCCTTGAATCATTCAAGGCTGGTCTGTACTCCTCAGTACTCCTCACATTTACACTCCCCCTCTCATCATGGCATGACTCTCCACATACAGTACAGCCTACCCCAGGCTGGCCAATGTATGTATGAACACCAGCTGTTGCCCCTGAATTGCCCAGTGGACGAAGTTTAACATGTCTTTGTATGAAAATTGTGTGACTGTGATGCACTGCACTGTTTTACAAGTTCCATACTTACCAACTTTTTTAAATTTCGGAGGGGGAGATTCTACATGCTCAAAATTTAAACCCAAATAAAATGTGTGTATATACCCCTTAGAGACAAAATAATCCTTTAAATGACATATTTTGAGTTCTTTCATCAGATGAAATGATTAATTCTTAGAATATATATAGGAATGCTTTAGCAAATTCACTGGTTGAAAATGCTTAATTTAAGTGTCCAAAATCGGGAGTCTCCCTCCCAAATAGGGAGAGTTGGCAAGTTTGTACAACTAATTCCCACAGTCATGCTGTGAGACATGACACTACACACACACACACCTCCCCCATCCTCACCTATCTACCCTTTATATAAACATTTTGATTATAAGTAACAGTACCAAAACTAAAATTATCTTTATAGCACAGTGTCCAGAGACAGTAATCACTCCATCCTTTGAGATTTGTCTCTATCTGAAAGAAGAAGAAGATGTATAACTGAAATTGATCAATCATCTATCAGTAAAAAAACATGCGGGTTTTCCTATAAACATCTATAAGGTACAACGTAGCTACGAGGATTTTATTTGATTGACAGGCGACTTGTTCTTAATCATTTCAAACAAACCTATATATATCATTATTTTTTCTTAAAGCTGCCGAAAAGAAATCCAACAATGACCAAAAGCCATCTTCTACGAAGCAGTTGAAACTGGATACATTTGTAAAGGGGAGCTCGTCTACATTGAAGTTACCTGCAGGAACAAAGAAGGAGGACTTTGAGTTTTTCTGGAGGGAGGAGTCGCCATTTAGCCAGTTCCATCCTGCTGTGTTTACTGTTGATGGTACCAAGTATAACTGTGCTGAACAGTACATGATGCATCAGAAAGCGAGTAAGTATCTGATTGACAGGGAATTTGAAAAGGCTGTAAGAAAGTTTACACAATCTGTCAGTCTGCATCTGCAGTACATGTGTGGCATATGATGACTGTCCCCTTAAGCGTCTAGCTTCGCATTAGAGGGAATTTTCCTTTGGCTCAGTGGTAGTGCGTCTGACTAGGAACCAAGGGACTGCAGGTTTGATACCCTGGTGGAAGCACACTATTCTCTACCCTGTTACAAATGTAACACATTTTGCAAAGTGTCCATTAGATTCTTTATGAGCAATAATTAGAGCTTCTGGTCAGCAGAAGATTATAAATAGAAAGATATTTCATATTTATTATGGAAATACATAAATACTTATTTTGTTGTTTTCAAATATCTCAGTACACAGATAAACCTCTCATCTGTCAGTACTAAGAAAATCCTCTCATCTGTCAGTACACAGATANTAGATAATCCTCTCATCTGTCAGTACACAGATAATCCTCATATCTCTCAGTACACAGATAATCCTCATATCTCTCAGTACACATATAAACATCATATCTCCCAGTACACAGATTATCCTCATATCTCTCAGGACACAGATTCTCCTCATAGCTCTCAGTACACAGATTCTCCTCATATCTCTCAGGACACAGATTCTCCTCATAGCTCTCAGTACACAGATTCTCCTCATAGGTCTCAGTACACAGATAATCGTCATATCTCTCAGTACACAGATAATCCTCATAGCTCTCAGTTCACAGATAATCCTCATAGCTCTCAGTTCACAGATAATCCTCATAGCTCTCAGGACACAGATAATCCTCATAACTCTCAGTACACATATAATCATCATAGTTCTTAGTACACAGATAATCCTCATAGCTTTCAGTACACATATTCTCCTCATAACTCTCAGTACGCAGATAATCCTCATAGCTCTCAGTTCACAGATAATCCTCATAGCTCTCAGTACACATATAATCATCATATCTCCCAGTACACAGATTATCCTCATATCTCTTAGTACACAGATTCTTCTCATAGGTCTCAGTACACAGATAATCCTCATATCTCTCAGTACACAGCTAATCCTCATATCTCTCAGTACACAGCTAATCCTCACATCTCTCAGTACACAGATAATCCTCATAGCTCTCAGTTCACAGATAATCATCATATCTCCCAGTACACAGATAATCCTCATAACTCTCAGTACACAGATAATCCTCATATCCCTCAGTACACAGATAATCCTCATATCTCAGTTCACCGATCATCCTCACATCTCAGTTCACAGATAATCTTCATATCTCTCAGTACACTATTGTAATCCTGATATCTCTCAGTAAGCAGATAATCCTGATATCTCCCAGTACAAAGATAATCCTCATATCTCTCAGTATAAATATAATCCTGATATCTCTCAGTACACAGATAATCATGATATCTCCCAGTACACAGATAATCCTCATATCTCCCAGTACACAGATTATCCTCATATCTCCCAGTACACAGATAATCCTCATAGCTCTCAGTACACAGATAATCCTCATATCTCTCCATACACAGTTATAATCATGATATATCTCAGTGCACAGATAATCCTCATATCTCTCCGTACAAAAATGTACACAGTTATAATCATGATATCTCTCAGTACACAGATAATCCTCATATCTCTCAGGACACAGATAATCCTCATAGCTCTAAAAGATAGAGATAGCTGTTTATATATTTTTCTCTTTATTTATTTTTTTACAAATACTGGCTATAAGTTTAAGTCACCTAACGGCTGCTTTGGTTAAATAACCTAAGGAAATAGGCAGCATATACCACATTCAAGGTGAAGGTCACAATGTTATAATCTGATATGCTTAGAAACTGATGTTAGAAAAGATGACATACATAATCATAGAAAAAGAAAAAAGAATCCAAGACACTTTTGTGAGTTAGAGTCCTTAAATGTTAAAATTTATATCTGTTATTTTTAAAAATGACTTGTTAAAAATAATGAAATCTAAATGGACTACCCAACTCACACATATATTTTTTTTTTAGTAACATTCAAAGATGATGAAAATGCTAAGGCTATAATGAAAGCAGCGAAACCTTTTACACAAAAGAAATTGGGTCGTAAAGTCAAGAACTTTGCCCCGGATGTTTGGAGTGCCAAGTGTGTGGATGTGGTTAAAAAGGGAAATATAGCAAAGGTAAATATTCAATTTCTTTCATTATACATAATTACATTGAATAAATATTTTTCATACTAAGCCTTGTTACCTTGATTACTCTGTATGTAAATGGTTGTCTTGGTAACTTTGTATTAAAAAATATATTTTCCTTAGTAACTGAGCATTTGAAGGTTTTCTTGGTTACTATGGTTTTTACATGGTTTCCGTGGTTACTGTTGAACCTCATAGAAAAGCAGATACATTGTACTTGAAATGTACAAATCTTTGTGACTCGGTTATTTTTCAACAGATTTTTTGTTCTGCGCATGACTATATATCAACCTCATGTATCTAAATTTAAAAATCTGGATATTTCATTCCGAAAAACCACCCCTTAAATCTCATTTTTTGGATATCTAATACCTCTCATTATCTAAAAACATAGTATATGTAATAATAAAATAAAGGAATTTCGTCAAGGTCAGTACGTTGTTATAAAGACCCGATAGAGTAATATCAGTCTATCAGGTCCATATAACAATGTATCGACCTCAACGAAAGTCCATAATATAACAATATGCAATAGCTAAATATTTTGATCATACATCAGCTGTAATATGACTTTGATAAATTTTACAACTTTTCATGTTCAGAATTTGTTGCATGACATGTGGAAAGTTTCTATTTTTTTATACATTTTTTTTTTAAGTTTTCCCAAAACAGCCATCTACGAAAGAAGCTGTTGGACACGTATCCTAAGATAATGGTTGAGGCCAGTCCCAGGGATCGTATCTGGGGAATTGGACTGGCGTCAACCAATAAGCTTGCTTGGAACAAAAGCACATGGAGGGGTAAAAACCTCTTGGGTTATGCACTGACGGACGTTCGCAAAACCCTGATGAGCGACCAGCTTTCAGACAAATCCAGTGCTGATGACGAAAGCAACAGTGACACAATTGAAGACGATACAATTACAGCCAACAAATGAAGTCACTGCATACAAAGGTGTATGTTAAATCGCTTTTTAAGTATACAAGATTAAATCTTGTAATGACTCCTGTACAAAATAGATTTAATCTAGACAAAAATATACAGACAAAAATTCTTGACCTCAATTTGACCTGAAAAAATTCTAACCTACAATTGACATGACTTTGACATGAAAAAACACCATGATCAAAACTTGACCTGAAATATACCAGAAATTGACATCAAGAATTTTTCATGTCAAAATTGGATCAATTTCAGGTCAAATTGGCGTCAATTTGAAATTGATTTTTTTTTTGCTCCTTGCAGGTCAAATTGACATCAAGAAATTTTGCCTGTGTATTGTCACAATCTGTTTCAATATTTTCAAATTGAATCCTGTACAGATTTTTATCTCTCCTTTTCATTTTACCAAGTTCCAGTCATACTTTTATAACCTTGTTGGAAAAGGTAAACATTTCAGTTGGATTTAGAAAACAAGGCAGAAATGATTCTAGCTCTTCTAGATGGAAATCTTCTAACATTCTACGGTCAGATTCGAGGACATCTTACATGGTCAGCAATACATAAGCCATCCCTCCTTTGACCTCATCAAGCTGTGACCCAGTGCACAGTTATGACCAATTAGCAGTAAAAATTGGTGTCTGTTTTGATTCTTATTAAATTGTAAAGAATGTCTTTTATCAGAATTTGTTTAGAATTTCACCTTTTGCTGTCAGAATAACACTGAAAACATTGGACAAGTGCATCTAGTTTGAAAAAAGTTTGAGTCTGAACGTGATATGGATACGGTATTAATGACATGTACAATTTGTATCATGTTGAAGTTATCACTCCTGTAAACAAGGATGTGGTATTCAAGGGACGATGAATCAAAAGAAAAGTCATAAATATGTGTGTTCACAGTATAATTTAATCGTTAAAGTCTAATTAGTATCCGATACCACTCACCTGTCAAATGTAAATTACCTGTATTATATGTGCTTTTTATAAATGGCCCTAATTTGCGTAAACATCAACCTAATATACAATTTAACAATTATTTTTCCTAATCTGAGCCATTTATATTGGATGACATATAGATATAAAGATCTTTGCATAAAACTTAATGTGAATGGAGTAATTTGATCTTGTGTAAACAGACATTAGTTTTCTGTACGAGACAGTACATGTATTGTCATACATTTATATTTATTATCATATGATATTGCCACTGTATAGCCCTACATAATTCAGTTGGCATTCATATAGGCTATGAATGCCATGGACCGATTATTGACGTCATCATCATTATTATGACGTCATAATTGTTATGTTGGATACCACTAACCCTCCCAGGGCGATGGCTGTTCTATTCATTAAACACACACACAATACATACATTATTTGAAGTAAATGCTGAATAATAATAATAATAATTGTTACTGAATTTTCTATGAGATCAACTGATTCCATAATTGGTCAATGGAAGTATTGAACTACTTTAAGTTGGTATTCCTAGGCAATAAGAATGTAGCTCACTTCATTGAATTTGCCTTTGTCCGGTCGGCATTCATATTGTGTATGAATGCCAACTGAAAGCAGTTCTATGCTTAAGTATAACCACATACACTGCAGGTCTACACACAACATAAAATACTGGTAGTACGTGTATTGTCATGAATACATCTGTATCACCGGGACCTGAGAATTTGTTACCACTATATTTGGACCTAAGCTAAGGTGTTCAGAATAATTTAAATTTATACATTCTATGGGTTTATATCAACTTTTGGTAAAGTATCAGCATTTAAGGTGGCATTTTTACCGAAAGTTGATCCAAATCCCTAAAACGTGTAAAATTACTCTGAACACCTTTGACCTTAGTTAAGGTCCAAATATAGCTGTTACAAATTCTCAGGTCCCTGTGATCTGTACATGTATAACCATATGCACAAAAATAAACACGTCAGGTCTGCATACAACATAAAATACTGACAATGCCAGCTTTGTTCTCAGTAGTAACAATAACATAACAATAATGTTTACAGACAACAAATAGATATGCTTGTAAAGATAGTCTTCTCTTCCTTGACTGGGATAGATTTGAGAAATGTCAAGGAAATGCTGTTGATGTTTAGATGGGTTATTATGGGATGTTTTGTTTACTATACTGTTTAGTGTTACGTTGTGTTTGTGTTGAATCTCTGGCTCCATGTGTTCACTGTTAATGGGTGTGATTTTAAATGTGAAATTTTCAAACGTGATTTTTATATTTCAAGCTGACCATACTTACAACTTAATCTAAATATTGTTCTTTCTATTGCTTTTTAACTTGATGTAAATAGATGAGAAGACCTATGCTTCAGCTTGCATATTTTTAGCAAATAAAATGTCTCCATGGACCTTGTCATCTGTCATTTTTTCAAGACCTACATTTGTAACATTGGAAACATCTTCAATATCAGACGGATATAACAGGAAACCAGACACACACACAAGAATGTTGTTATTATATAGGTGTGTATACATAAACATCAGATACATGAAGTTTGTGTCTAAATATGTAACTTTGATCGGGAAGATTTAAATAGGGAACATGTAATATTATTGGGGTGAATTAACATGGGAAATGTGAGGAGATTCAAATCCAGTGCAAAAGTAACAGCAGCTATGTTTGGAGATAATATCACACGTTTTGGAGGTTAGAATAACTCTGCAGAAGGCAGATTCCATTCAAAGTAAACCCTCATTTTAACTATAAAACTTTGTTAAAATATCAAGGAAAAGAGAAAAATAAATGCACCTTGTGTTATCCCTGTTAACACCCAGAAGGGGTATATACATGTATTGTTAACATACTATGTCATATATTGTTCCTTCGTTCTAACAGAAGTGTATATGGGGGTGTTGTGTTGACTGAATACATCTCCTTTGGTCAGGTCATGTTACAATTGTCCTTTTCACTAGAGCTCTGACACAAGAAAAATGAAGTCCGTGTACTGTCATTTTGGAAAACTCTTTCCTCATTTTGCAAATCAGATGATTGGTCAAAGTTTGACTATAGCCAGCACCTACTCAGGAAGAAAGCATGTGAATAAAAAAATAGAAAAGTTTTAGAAATCTTAAAAAACATGAATTATATATATCAACAAAAGATAAAAAGAAAAAACGTAAGTGCTCTGAAACATCAATAAAAATATAATGAAAAGACTAGGCCTAGTTTACATTATAATCCGAATTACTGTCTCCTAGGTGTATGCACACAGAGGGTCTATTGTCCCTGATAATGTAGCTGCATTTTGTAATACTTTTATACTTTTTAACTACTAAGCACATCTTTGTATGTAATATTCTTGGAATATAAATCAAGTTTTGGATCATAAAATTAGAAATATTCAAGTAATTGAAACGTAAATATAGAGAGAAAAAATCAAGTTAATTGGAAAAAAGTCACTGTGATCTAACGTTTGTGCTACTAACCCACTTTTTCATTGACATTTCTTCAAGAAATCAACAACCTAATAATTGTTCAAAAAATGCATTTTATTTGTAAAAAAAAACCTGTATGTAGGCCTTAAATTGGGAATATGTCTTTTCCTACTCACATCCGCACAGTCCTGTCCAGCGACGACCCCAGATCTAGACCTCGCCAAGTCAGCGAATGCACACCCCGGGCCCTACGCTACCCTGGGGTCCGCAACAAACTCAGCCCAACGATAATGCATCGCCCAGCATGCGCAAACAAACCTTCAGCCACACAGGTGCACCTCCAAACCACAGGGGCATGGATCTCTTTACTTATCCCTTTGTATATATTAGTATAGGAGACCCCTAAATTTTAATATTATAAGTAAAGCGATACATGCCCCTGTGCTCCAAACAAACTGCAATACCCTCGCTCGTAGTCAAGAGCACAGGGACCTGAGACATTGACACAGCTATTTTTGGACTAAAACTGAGGTGTTCAGAGTAAATTTATATGTTTTAGGGGTTTAGATCAACTTTCGGTAAAAATGACACTCCCAATGATTATATATACGAGGTGGGATTTTTTACGAAAGTCTATCTCAACCCCTAAAACGTGTAAAATTACGCTGAACACCTTAGTTAAGGTCCAAATTCTCAGGTCCCTGTGGTCAAGAGCTCTAGATCTGTAATCCGCACATCTAATACTTTTCCCAACGAGTATCCCCGCCCCAATTCCCCATCCTTTATGATACTTCAAATTTTGGCAACCACTGCAGCTTTTTTTCTTACAAAGATAACCTAACTCACTGTATGCATTGTGTCCAAAACTCGGCCGCTGAATAAGCCTTTCTCACTGGAAATATTGATGCCAATTCTCAATATTTACTATCATATGGCATCGCCACTATATAACAATACCAAATTCAGTTGGCATTCATATAGGCTATGAATATTCTATTCATTGAACAAGCATACACGATACATACATTATATGAACTAAATGCTGAATAAAAATAAATGCACTTTTTTATGAGATGAACAGATTAAAAAAAACGGTAAATATAAGTATTGAACTGCTTTCAGTTGTTATTCATCGGCAATAGGAATTCCAACTGGACAAACGCAAATTCAATGAAGTGCTTATGAATGCCAACTGAAAGCAGTTCAATGCTAAAATGAGTTGCACTACTCCGTACTTACACGACAACTAGACTACTTTTATCGTGAAATTGGTTTGGGGATTTCTTTTTGTCTAAATCTTTGTCCGTTTAGTGACAAAAGCAAAATGGGAAATAAGAACTGATCTTTGTTGTTGAGGGAATTTTAGTTTTTAGACACTCACTGAAAAAAACCGAGTGACGTCCCCGAAGTGGAGGGAACCACGCTGTCGTGTGGAGGAACTCCACGCTTTCTTCACTGAACCAATGTCAAGGGAGGAATCTAGCTCAGCTAGAATTTTTGTTTGCTCTTCTTCCTTGCGCTGAACCTTACCTTCCAAGATTTTAACTTACAACGCGACTGAGACGCAAAAATAACGTAGTTGGTTTTTGGCAAACACTCATTTGTTCACTGTACAAAGCGTGTATTCAGTAATACCGCGGCCTGTGGTTATAACACATGACGTGTGGCTATACATAGCTACAGTTCAGTGTACAGATTTAACCCTATAGGCAGTGTAAGAAAAACATGACACAATACCGAAAAGTCAACACAAAGGAGATTCGAACACAACATATAGAACACTATGAAAAATACAAACAAAGAAAATATTCACTTCATGGAGACCTTTTAAAATATTTGAGGATTGAATCTTGCTATAGTCGATTTCATGGGGTGATGAATTGAGTTGGTCTTGAAACAAATGTTCATGTTGAATTGATGATAAGACCAGGTTCTCCGGAAGGGCAAGCGTGTTTTGCTTCACTGACGATATCCGCCGTATAAATCAAGGTCAAATCCAAATAACGTCACGTCCTCGAGAAACGGGGTTGTGATGACAAACACCAAAATATTCTACTGAGCAAAAGCAAAAACGGTGATTCTCGTTTCACACAAAGAAATAACATATTTTCTCATGAGACCCTGATCGCGACCCTAAAACTTTGAAAACTCGGTGTTGGAAGTTGCCGGCTGACGACAGACATCTATCAGCAGTCATGATCAGTCGACATACATCACGGGAAAATCATGATATTCGAAACGTTGGCATTCCCATTTGAACCATCTGTGTCCCTCTCTTGACCAACTTGTTTACGATTTCATGTGAGGCTGCGTATTAATTGAAGATATCATTAGTGCAGGTTAAAAAACATAAAGTCCTTCAATTTCACTTGAAGATCAACGATGTTCTGTCTAGAAAGAGAAACGGAGAGAGTGAGAGTCAACAAAACCATAATTCGATAAAACTAGAGCAAAATATGAGCAAAGGAAATATTAACATGGAGTCTCTTAAAGAAGCACAGGGAGAATAAGACCATGCGTACCGGCAGGATAAGCGTCTTCTGCTTCATCGATGACACCCGCCATGTAAATCTAAGTCCAAGTAATGTCACCTCCTCACATCGAGAACTAGGACAGTGACAGCAAAACCACAATGCACTCTAATAAGCATTGTAATAAAAAGCATCGAAATTCATATCAAACAAAGAAATAGCGTATTTCCCTGTGAGATCCTGATGGCGACCATAATGCATCTTTCGAAACCCTGTGTTGTAAGTTTGTCCGTCAGCAGTCGACATATCACTGAAGCAATGCTATTCAGAGCGATCTCTTTAAAGAAGCACGTGTACGGAGAATAGTTAAGTTTTATAATCGCCATCTCGACCTCATTCAGAAAGATGAACGTAACACACACAGGTGATTGCACCTCAAACATTTGGTTATAGATGCATTATACCAAAAAATAGTTACACCGCGTCACACTGCTGTCCCGTCCTTTTGCGAATCCTCGGTGATGCTAGGGGCCAAAAAGTTGGAAATCCAGATAGGTTTTCTCAAAAGAGATTACTGTGGCCATCAAGCTTACGTCAAATTTCGGGGACTAAACAAAATCCACCAGTAGAGTCCACCACCGTGTATCTTGAAAGATGAGCGTAACCCACACACATACACACACAGTTGATTGCACCTTTAAAATTTAGTCACCGATACAGTATGCCAATAATGAATTATACTGCCGCTTGTGCAGTGGAAAAGTCGATGTTTTTTAGGCTCATTAGTATGCCTTGTCAGTTGTCACTAGGCCTATCCCGGTTCTCATTTTGAAGATATGTCTTCTTGTATTCGCCCGCTGCATTTCTGTGAGACGGCTTAGCGTGTACCCTTCTGGAACACCTGGTCTTTTTCTCCTTGTTCATTCTTCAATGATATCCATGTAAATTTTGCATTTTATACTTTGCCCAACTTTTATCGATTTGAAGTTTGAGTTCGAATTACAGTTTTAATGTAAACACGTTGATTTTTACCCTTGAATTTTCCCCCCAACATGACTGACCCTTCAATACGATTATTGCTGGTGCAATATATAGTACCGTATTGTCCACGAACCTAGCTTCTCACTTTAACGTAATTCATAACGCTTTTTTTTTTAAAGCATTACAGTTAAAGCACAAAGCTGATGTTAAGGAAATTTGCCTTTAGTTAGAGAATGTTCAGTGCTTAATTCCCACAAAGGGCATTCGTTAACGTTCAGACCAAGTCACTATGGGGCGCCGTTTTGGTATTTATTCACAAAATTCAAAATCGATTTTATGATATCATTATATGAATTTATGATATCATAAAATCGATTTAATGATATCACAAATTCGAATTCATGATATCATAAAATAGCCTGATTTAATGATATCATGAATTCGAATTAATCATATCATAAAATAAGAAACTTTTAGCACGAAACAATGAGTTCTCCCCATATCAGTTTTTTTAAACGCTTGGTTTTGTTGCATTGTCTATCTTAAATGGTGTGCTGATCCGAGCTGCCGAGACGGGAATAACTGAATAATGTAGAACGAATATGTCGATAGATCATACCCGTTTTGGTATGAACATATCTACGTTTACTGATATAGATCGCTAATGTTATGCCTAAACTCATCTTCAATTTCATTGTCCAATGCTCTTAGAGCATTGGCCACCATTCCATCCATCTTCGTCAAATTGGCGCGAATGGCAATCCAAACAGAACTTTCTGAGGGAGCAGTCCTTAGAAAAATAGATTTTATGATTTCACAAATTCGAATTAACGATATCATTAAATCAAATTAATGATATCATAAATTCGAATGTGTGAAATCATAAAATCGATTTTATGATATCACATTTTGTAAATATTTTTTTTGGGGCTTCAGGAACAGTTCTCTGGATCCGGCCCTGAACTATACCATAATAATTCATGAATGTTAACGGCAGCTAATCACAGTGGGATGGTTGCATATTTATTATAGTTACTGTCGAGTGTGGAGTGTCACCGGGTAAACTTGGCCGGTTTGTGCACTGATCTTTACTTTGACAGTGATCTATTAAAGTATTGAAAGAATATCACTTTGCTATTCATGTTATTCAATTCACCGCTGGTAAGAAATCAAATTATTTGTAATCAACCTGACTGAAGTAACTCGGTTCAAGCGAGACCAAAACGCCAACTTTCAGTAAACGTGAGTTCCGAAGGAAATGCCCGAGAACATCCGAAAGAGCAAAAAGATGCAGAGGGATACTGTGTAGGCCTACTAGTAAGTTAATCGAGTTTATATCAGTGGATATTGTTACATGTTATTCAGGATATTTTCTGTCATATAAATCCGACAATGTTTGTCATTTCAGTACTGTACAGCAGAAACACGACTACAACTGACCTAAGAATGTGAACAGATGCAGACGACGCGTAAGATCTTTTTCTGTCCTTCCTTAAAGCTGAATGACAGGCAGTTTTATTATGTGATTGTCAGTGGGTATTAATAATAATGATAATAATGATAGTCTTTATTTCAACTTGATGACATATTGAGTCAAAGACTTGTCTTACATAATTATGGTCAAGCATACAGTTTTACGAAAGCCCTTTAACATTTTGATCAAAATAGGGATAACAGATTTTAAATGCAATTATGTATCATTTTTTTTAGAAAGAAATGTACTGTTATTTTATGAGATATATGACAAAGTGACACACAGTGAATAAAGGGCCACACAGTTCTGTATTACAGTGGGGTACAGGACTCAGTTTCTACAATATCTTACATTTTATATGTAAGTACCTTACTGTAAGTTACCTCTTGGAATGGTGAAATGTTGCATTACTGAAATTGTAAGTCTTGTGCTCTACTGTGAACAGGGTAATGGCCACATATTTATCTATAATACTACATCTGCTGGCAATATATTCTAAATAGGAAATTGTAGACCCTTGTCAGTGTACATGTCTCAGTGCAGGTCATGACAGTATTTTTCAGGGTGCCCTGGGCACAAATGCAGGTGACTAGTCAGGTGTGTTATTTTCAAGATAGATTTATCATATTGCATGTTGGGCTTCTTTGGAGATTTTTTGGTATTAAATAGTTCCATAATAATATCTATTATTGTAACATATGTATACATACATGTACGTTCCATGATTCTAATATTGGAACATTAATGCTCAGTAGTAAATTTATAAATGAACAGTGAACAGTGTATATTGCCTTTAGATAATAGTCAATGCATTAATTTATGTTCTTGATTTCAGATAAATATTTTGAGACATTTTACTGAAGATTCAATATGGCTACTGTACAACCAAAATATAGTAAGTTTTAATCATAAATGACATGCATAACACCTCAAATCTATTTTGCAAGTAAGCTCCATATGTACTAGATATTGAATATTTATTTTGACCTTCTTTTATCAAAATTATTGGCACAATGAGAAATCGTTTTTGAAATAAAAGATTGGTTGCTTGGAGTTTTTCTTCCTTGCAACACATGATGTCATCTGAAAATGGGAGATAAACAGGGTTATGAAAATATCCAAATTAAGATACAGAGAAATGATCTAGGCTTCTTATTGATTTTGTTAAGTTTACCTGTATTACAAACTGTTGTAAGGTAAAAAAATACTGGTCATTGTTATAAGTGATACGTATATGCATTTTTAAAACTTGTGTTGAAACATACAAAACTTGGTTTGCAGATTTTGGGCTTCTGCAGACTCCAATGTCAAATATCTCTGGATATGAATCAGAAACAAGCACTGATGTTTTTCAAAGGATTCCAAGACAGAATGTTGATCATCTGCTCAAGGGTGCAGGGCATGCATCAAGTAAATTCCCTGCAGCTTCTGGCTTGACTTCAAATACATCAAGGTATCTAGATGTCATTTGCTTACTCAGTGGTGAAAACAGGGAAATTAATTGTTTTCAAATTTATCTTATCCAGACAAGATGAATTGTTTTTCAAGTTTTTTCTGATTAATGAAACCAGCTTTATTACATATTACATAGAAGTACACTCCCTCGAATTTATTGAAAATGCCATAGTATGTATAGCATTTGATTAAATAATTGGAAAACTCATCTAATTCTTTCCAATTATCTTCAGGGCATATGTTTTTGATAATTTGATAATTTTGACAACAGTAATATGTACACAGGTAAAATTTCTTGATGTCAATTTTCCAGGTCAAATTCAGGTAATTTGTTGACCTGAAATAGACTGTTGTTGCTCTTTTCATACATTTACCTGGTACATATTCCTTTCTGCCTTCAAGTTACTGATTTTAATTGATATGGTTAATTAAGTTCAGTGCTCCTGGACTGAGTTGGTAATACATTAGTGACCATGCAGATAACCTAAATGATGGAGCTCTTAGTGTTCCGATTTGGAATCAAAGTTTGACCAGACGCAGATTATTTTTTATTTTATTTTTTTTACTTCAAATATCAAGATAAAGCATTGGGCACAAGATATATATAAACTTTTACAAGGTTTCGCCTCACCAATTATATTGGTAATAAAGTTATTTTGGGCAAAATAAGCTGCAAGAAATCAGCACCTGCTTATAGTTAAAGGATAAGAACTTTATGTTTGTACTATATAATATTCCACATTTATACTAGTACAAGTGTTGCTGGTGTGAGGAAGAGAGGAAAAGGTTTAGGGTATACCACTCCAGGCTCTACCAGTGCTCTGAGAACTCCAGCTTCCCGTCGGACACCAGGCAGCCTCAGCTACAGTACAACTACTCCCAGGGATTCCACAACTGCAGTGATTGTTGGTAAATGAATCTTGAACTCAAAAGTGTGTCTTTAACTGGAGGTAGATTCATATCAAAAATTTCATTGTCGTAGAACCTAATATTAAAGTTGTTGGGACCTGATGGTGAATGAAGGAGATAAATTAAGAGCTTAAGCTGAGAGGATATGTAAACTATACTTTTAATAGGAGTCCATGTTACTTGCATAAAAGCTGTCAACAAAGTTAGACTGTATAGCGGAACTGGACTGGGTCAATCACAGGCGACCAGGTAGCTCAATTGGTTAGAGTGTTCGTCTAGAGTTTGAAGTGTCCTGGGTTTGAACCCTGGTCTGGCCGTACATTTTTTCCGCTCCTGTTACAGACTGCAAAAAATATTTGGTCAAGCAATTTAATATCAGTGGTGCTACTATACTGGTGAACCTGGAATGTCAGTCACAGTGAGAGTTATCGCCCTTTGTACACACATTATTAACGACTTGTGCAACCTTAATATTTACTGCCTAGGATTGTGACTAGGAAATCAAACTATGTATATGAGTTATTAACCAATGGATTTCTTAGTTTTTCCTTCACTGAAGTTTATTTGGAGTGATTACAATTATCAGAGCTAGATGATATATAATAATGGAATTTAGTTGTATCAGTAACCTGACACAATATGTATCCCTTTCACTGTAATAACTATATTCTTAAGTAGAAGGAAATGGTGGAAGTAGTTCAAGAGGAGGAGGAAATATGAAAGATTTCAAAATTGAATTACGATATTTTACCATGATTGAGTTATTATTGGATGATCATATCTTGTGCTAGCAGTGGTGTAAAATTTCATATTGAGTACAGTAGCCTCCCAGAATAATTAAAAATAACTAGTCTGACAAAAAATCTACATTAAAGCCCTTAATTTCATACCCCTGTGCTACTGCTATCGACTGTGCTTCAAAATATGTGGTGATGTTACATTCGGTTTATTTATAGCTATTGTGGAAGGCCGTGGATTAGCCAAGGGAGAGATAGGACTGGCCAGTCTGGATCTCAAGTGCCCACACCTTACACTGTCTCAGTTCTCAGACACTCAGACTTATGTTAAAACTATCACTAAGCTTCAAATCCTACAACCAATAGAGGTAAATAAAACATTGAAAAAAATATATAAAATATATAAAAGTATATGCATTAACTTTACAGTATGTACATGTAGTACCATAAATGTAGCTAGTTGTTTCTTAGCTCACATTGCTTACAGTGCTGGTGTAGTATGGTAATATGAAGGCCATGGTGAAATGAACCGCCCCATGGTTAAATGAAGGGTTCCAACAATTTCTAATCTGACAACTTTTTTCCATTCATTTTCTTTAAGTTTACTTCAATTTGATGTATTCTATCTGAAATGACAAAAATTAAGTTAGGGGTAGAACAATTTAGGGTGGGGCAGGGGGGCTTCACTTTACAATGGGTTTTAGCATGTTTTCTTTCTATTGGACTTTTTTAAACCAAATCTGTTTTACTTTACATCAGTTTGATGTCATTGTGGGAGGAAATTGTCAAATTGAAGTACTCGGAGAAAACCCACATGGTAGGGCAGGAAACCCCATACCTTTTTGTGTCCAATTGGGGAGTCAAACTCTGGCCATCTTGGTGAAAGGCGAGCGTTCTATCCACTGCGCCATCCGACACCACATACCCATTGGATTGTATTTACTTGGTTATAACTATTAAAGATGGGTAGAACTTCAAACCAGCATTTTCTGTAAAGGAAAACCCAAATGTTGCTCATTAAAATGAGTGACTGTCTTTGTCTTACTGCCTGGTATGTTTGTTCAGTACCATGGTACATATATGTAACATATTATGTGTAGTATCCTAGAGCACTTTGACAAAATACTTAAAATATTTATTTATTGAAAATTTAGCACTCTTCATGTGTAGACTGGAACCAGTATGAATTTTACATTTTCAGATCATAGTTCCAAATACTGCTTGTGAAAATGGAACCATGACAAAGCTGCTCAAACTGATCAATGATCAATTCCAGAATACTAGCATATCAACAGTTCAGAGGAAGTATTTCAACGAAACAAGAGGTAAATCTGTTGTCAGAGAATTAGCCAAATATCTCTCATTTATGTGTTGTTTATTTCCCAAGTTTGCTTAAAAGTATTTATATGAAAATCTAAAATTGAAAAGTAGATAATAAATTACTTTCTATTTCTAAGTTTTGTGTCATGTTTATAATGTGCTACATTTGTGAAGCGACTGTAAGGATTTTTAGCTCACCTGGCACTTTGTGCCAGGTGAGCTTATGCCGTGGCATGTCGTCCGTCCTCGTCCGTCAACTTTTCCTTTCAACAACTTCTTCTGAAGAACGGACAGGCCTAGAGTCATGATATTTGGCTGAAAGCTTCGTTGGTAGGAGCCCTACAAAGTTTGAGAACGAAAATGACCTTGACCTGTTTTCAAGGTCACAGGGGTTAAATATGTCAAAAACTTCAAACAACTTCTTCTGAAGAACTGAAAGGTATATAATCTCTATATTTGGCCTGTAGCTTCCTAGGAAAGAGCCGAACAAAGTTTGAGAATGAAAATGACCTTGACCTTCTTTTAAGGTCACATGAGGCAGATATGTCAAACACTTTAAACGACTTCTTCTGAAGAACTGGTAGTTATAAAATCTTAATATTTGGCAGGTGGCTTCCTGGGAAAGGGCCAAATAAAATTTGCAAATGAAAATGACCTTGACCTACTTTCAAGGTCACAGCGTTCAAATATGTCAAACAGTTCAAACAGCTTCTTCTGAAGAAATAAATGGCATAAAATTATAATATTTGGTTGGTGACTTCCCGGTATAGAGCTCAGCAAAGTTTGCAAATGAAAATGACCTCAACCTACTTTAGAGGTCACAGAGGTCAACAACATTTTAATGGATTTGTTCTTGAGAACTGAAAGGAATGGATTCATAAGATTTGGCTGGTAGCTTTTTGGAATAGAGCTAACCAATTTGAGAAGGAAAATGACATTGACCTACTTACAAGATCACAGGGAAAAATATGTCAAGCAACTTCTGAAGAAGAATCAAAAAGCATAGAGTCTTATAATAATATTTTGCTGGTAGTTTCAACAGATGGAGCCAACAAAGTTTGCGAGGGAAATATTTTTAGTGCAATATAATATTTAATGAGAATATTTTGCTATGACTGCTTAAATATTCAGGTGAGCGATACAGGCCCTCTTGGGCCTCTTGTTTACTGTAACAGATAAGCAAACCAAAGGTGTATATGACACTGCAAATTTGCTGGAACTTGAACTTGACAGATTTTTATGTTCTTTTCTAGGACTTCAGTACGTCAAGCAGCTGTGTGTACCAGAGTTCAATACAGTGGAGATGGAAGTTCGGTTGAAGTAAGCTTTGCAAGGTTTTTCTTTGGTCCAGTTTGTATGTTGGAAATTTTATCTCTATTTTTATGGACGAAAGTTTTTCTGAATTCTTTCCTATTAAATATAAAGCATCTATAAGGAAAATTAGGAAATAAAATTGTTCTTCTAGAATCAAATTCTGAAGAAATAATGCATAAAATTTGATTTTTTTTGTCAAATTTGGATTAATCTTTATCAAACTGGGATTTCTTCTGGAAAATTAGGCTGAATTTCCAAACTAAAAATATATCAAAATTTCGACAAACACCTCCTGCAATGCTTTTTATATCTTTGAAATAAAAATAATATTAAATAAAAACAGGGGTGTACAATTTTACATGCATAAGGGTACAAGCAAACAGGCAGATTAAAAGGGGTGGGGGCTAGGGATTGAGCTGTTATCAATTCCTCTCCCAAAATTTAGTTCTACATATTGCAGGTACTATGCTTTGGCAGCAGTGGCGTCCCTCATGAAGTATGTAGAATTCATGCAGAATATGATGTACGCTCCAGGATCCCTCAAGGTTGTGTTCCAGGGCAGTGAAAACACAACTATGATTGGTATGAGAACACAATTTGATTATCGTTGTACATTATGGTCACCATTGTGAAAGGGTTAAGTTTTAAATCAAGTTTTACATACTACAGTGTGACCTGTCTGAACCGGATGTCACCGAACCAAACTGTTTGTCCGGTTTACACAGGTGTCCGGTTTATACAGGGTCAGCATGTCAATTTTTGAAAATACAAAAATGTAGTGTTTAGCATACGCTCTGTATACAGTGTGTCAACATAAACGACAGAGAAATTAATGAATCAATCGCAACGTTTAATAAATAACAAAATATACAGTATATAATATAAATGAAGGGCGACCCAACTTTGGATAGTGCTAATTTGTTTAGAATGTGTTTGCTTTAGATTGTAGCAGGTTGTTTTAACATGGGTTACTATGCCAACTTTTGTAAAACAATGCCGGTTTTCGAAATGGACAGGGTCCAGTTTATACAGGGTTTAACTACTGTACTATGATTATATAGGGAATATGTCGGGACCACAAAACACAGCCGGTTTAGACAGGGATCTGGATTAGACAAGGGCCAGTTTAGACAGGTTATACCGTGAATTAAAAAACATACTTTCAAAAGTTGCTGTATAAATATTACAAGATGTATTGATGTTTTAGATGCATCTTCAGCTAAGAATTTAGAGTTGCTTCAAAACCTGAGAGATCCAACCAGTGATATTACACTGTATGGTATTTTGAACTATACAAAAACTCCGGGAGGAGCACGACTACTGAGGGCAAACATCCTGCAGCCTCCCTCAGGTAACTCATCATCATTATCAGAACTTTCATCATGATGCTTGTTAATTATTAGCTAACATTTTTTGCAGCATTAATGATTATGCAAATGTAGAACTTTACTAGTGACTTCCATGACTCTGACCTCAATTTTATAGTCATACATTGAGGTGAAATTAGAGTTAACTTGTCAGAACTACAACTTCTCAATTTCTGAACATAGTTTTGATAGATTACTGATCAATTTTTCATGTCTAACTGCTAACTGCTTGTCTATGTTAAAGCTCCAAAATGTTTCAATTCAAAAGTTCATTTCACATCTTTTGTGCTTTCAAGTTTAATCTTTGATGAGACTCCAACATGGGCAGCAGTTTTGTCAGTAGCGTTAAGTATGTAATTGAACCTTATTGATATCATCCTAAGACCCATATTACATGCATGCAGTTAAATATAAATTAACCTTTTTTTTAAAAAAAATAGGAGTTCTTGAATGTTGTATTTGCTGTTGTGAGATTATTGTTATGTAACAGGAAAGAGAGTAGTGTAATTCCAACAGGGATCATACCCCCCAATCCCAGACTTCCTAGTCAGACGCTCTACCACTGAGCTAAAGGAAAATTCCCTCTAGCTCGAAGCTAGAAGGCGACCATAATTCCTATGTACAGTCAAAACCTGCCACAGTTTTATCATAACCTCACACTGAAATAAATGGGATTAGTGATGTCAACAAAATTGAGTACAAGTCATATATTGTCAAGGTATGAAACCATTGTTTAGAAAAGAGGTGACAGAAGGTTATAACATAAATGTTACAGATCTAGAGACTATAACCATGAGGCAGGATGCCATTGGGGAGTTGACAGAGAAGGAGGAGGTGTTTTACAACCTACAGACAGTGATTGGTCAGTTCCCAGACGTTGATCACTTACTGTCTCTACTGCTGCAGATCCCAAAGCAGGAAACCATTAAGATAGCAGAGAGCAAGATCACCAATATCATATATTTGAAGCACACGCTGGAGCTTATAGAACCGCTAAAGGAAGCTCTCAAGGACTGTGAGAATCCTCTCCTGAAAGCCTACTGCAAGGTTTATCTTTTATATGTCATATCTTACTTTAATAATGGAAGTATACTGCAAACTGTAAGTTTGATTTATTGTCTCCCAATCTCATATACCAAAGTTGAGCTTAAATGTAGGTTTGCTATCTGTTAATCAATTGTTATATCTTCTATCTCATCTATAGAAGTAAACCTATTGCATTGTAGGTTCATCTGATCTACTAAAAGCCTACTCCGAAGAAGGTGCTATCTTCCATAGGAATGTATGGTAGTTTTAATGTATCCCATCACCTCACCTGTGTGTGTTAAGTTCATCTTACCGGTATACAAGGTGGTTAACTAGATCTGAGGGTGGACTTTTTATTCTCTTACCCTGGACAGGTGTATCCGCACTTTCACCGGTGTGAGATTTCCTTGTCTCACCCTAGGGTTGAGACGGGGGGAATCCCCTATTCATAACAATGATATGATGTCACTTCAACAATACAATGACGTCATCTCAACAATCCATCAACATCACGTCAACCCTGAATTTAGCCTGTGACGTTAACATTACATTGTGTATATGATACACAATGGGTGAACAGGGTAAGAGAAAAAGAATCATTCACCTCCTTGGGGGTGAGATAGGGGAATC
Organism: Mizuhopecten yessoensis; assembly: GCF_002113885.1. Lineage (NCBI taxonomy): Eukaryota > Metazoa > Mollusca > Bivalvia > Pectinida > Pectinidae > Mizuhopecten > Mizuhopecten yessoensis. The sequence continues at coordinate 257,233 of NW_018408386.1, read as the reverse complement.
TCAACCCTCGGGGAAAGATTCTTAAGTTGCCAAACACTCGGCAGAGCCTCGTGTTTGGCAACTATTAAAGAATCTTCCCCCTCGGGTTGAGATTCCCCTATCTCACCCCCAAGGGGACGAGAGATTCTATTAGTCCCCAAGGTTTGCTGTAACCTTGATGGCCAAAGTTATCTCTTTTGTAGTGGCAAGGGCCATGAATAAAAAAACACTTCAAAGATTATTAATTTGAACTGTGCTCCTGTAAAAATTTTAAATTCATAAATGAAGGGGTCTTACCTGCAACTTGGATTTCCAACGTTTTGGTCCCTAACATCATCGATGTGTCCTAGAAGGACCAAACAGCTATATGATGCAGTCATTTATTTTTGGCTAACTGTATTTATTACTAGAATTTTAAAGGGGCATTCACCTGTGTGTGTGTGTTGCGCTCATCTGAAACCTATAATGCAGGGTAGTTTACTGTATGCCATCTCATTCGCTTATTATTCTTCATCTCATCCATTGAAAGGCTTCCGCAATATAGATTTAGTGTACTTATTTCATTTACTGAAAATATACTATAAGGTACATGTTGGTAATAAACTGTTTTCCGATCTCTTCAAAAACTTTTACTGCAAGATAGATTTAGCAAAGTAAGTTTCACATCTCTCATTTCAGCACGTGTGTTTACTGTCTCCTTATTTAATGCAGAAGGTTTCTATCTACTATTTGCCTTTACTAAAAGCCTTTTGCAAAAGATTTTGATTGACCATCCTCCTGAATATGATCTAGTTAAAGTCTACCAAAAGTTAGGATTAAAATTTAGTTTTAGTCACAAAGGAAAACTTTTAAGTGCCTAAAATGTGCTAAATTGGATTATTATCTTGCGAAAATCATACTTAACTTAAATTTCTCATAATTAAAAACCATGTATACTGATTAAAAGAAATGTGTTGCTGACAGCTTTTTGAATTTCTTTTATCATATTTGCAGAAGGTCAAACCAGTTCTTCTTTAGGGACTTTGTTTTGTTTAAGACGCTTTTCAAAAGCTACAAGCCACTGTATTGAAACAAATGAACAACTACTCTATAATTGCAGACCAAAGTTTTCTCTCCAACTTGCTTTCTAGTTGAAATAAAACCCTGAACACATTTTTCAGACAGTGATTTATCCAAATTCAAATGATTTTTTGAACAAAATGAGAAATTGATATCATCTTTCGAAACTAGTGGAAAAACAGGATTTAGACCCATCGATTGAAATTGGCAGTATACAATATGTACCTAAAATTTTACTGTGGACAATACGGTAGCCAGATGATATCTATATTACATAGATCCAACACTTTTTAGTACATCTCAGAATATTCTAACATACATTTCTATATACCAACCAAGTTGGAGAGGAAGTAAAAGCAATGTGCGTTGTTGGCAACATACTTTCTTCCTGCAGTTTGTGTTTCAAGATGAATGATAAAAAAGTAGTTCTGAAAGTTTAAACAAACTTTTTGGAACCCACGCCAGCCTATTTCATCCTGCAAGTTGATGCTGTTAGACGGCCTTTGCAGTAATGCTGTAAACCAATATATATAAATCATATTGTCTTGATCTGTTTTTATACTTGTTTCTTGTTTCTATATTTACCCTATACATTTGCAGTTTTAGCATGATGTTTACTGTTTGAAATAAACAATTTGGCATTCAAGTATTTTTTTTGTCATACGATGTTGCCTCGGGTCATCTTGACCTATTTACCTGTTTACAATTTGGAACTGACACTTTGGGCTAGGAATCTGACAACTTTGATTTTAATAAGCCATTCTCACCTGTTATTGAATGACATATCACCAACACAAGTCCTTTACCTCATTAACTATGAACTCAAAGCAAGATGAATATAGCGTATTTTAAAAATAAGACCGTAGTATTTCATAAAGTGTGTTGGAATTGGTACTGTCCGATGTTTTTTCTTGCAAATACTCGTTATTAGGACACGAAATTTGTTTTTGAATTCTCGACCTATCGGTCTTGTATTCAAATCAATTCCTCAGTATCGACGTTCAAAATGATGTTCTATCCCCTAAATAATAAATGTCAGAATTACTTTTCATATGTTCATGTAAACACAGCTTCACTTCTCGTCCAGTGTCTATCTCCCCCTGACCTTTGCCATGTTACTGATGATCTACTGACTATAAAACTTCTCCTGGTCTATGGACTCCCTTTCCTTTTCATTCCTACCAAATTCTACACAATCTGCAACTGACACTTTTAGCTTGAAGTCGGCCAACTTTGTCTCGTTTATGCTAAAATGTTATTGAAGCTTATAATTCCCTACTATTTACTACAATGAAAATTATTGACAGTTTACAAGGGCTCATTTTTTTTATACAAGCCTTAAACAGTTACACTGTACCCAAATCAGGACAGTACCCAAAACGGGACGCTTGTGGGAAAACGGTTTAAGAAACTGTCATTCAATGCAAAGAAATACTTTTATGTATACAGTTTTCATTTGATAATACATTTCAAGAAAATTTAACTGTATAAAGCTTTATTGGCTGCTGATTATCGTTACATGGACAATTTAAAGGTAAGAATAATTACCGAAACAAGTCTTTCCTGATTTACATGCCATGCGACGCTATTTATTTGGATATCATTTTCAAAAGTCTATTTCATCAATACTAATTCTACTTCGGTTTCTTTAATGAAGGTAATCGGGCATGATATTAATTTGTAGTTTGATTGTAGTCATTGGATGATCCTCGGTTTGACATCATCATAACAAAGATATCCAGTGTAATTCATGAGGACACGCGCTTCCAGAAGGGAACTCTTCACATGAGAACTCAGAAGTGCTTTGCTGTCAAGGTAAATGCACTGTACGCGGTTTCTGAAAAGATAAGGTTGAATGAAGGAATATTGAAATATCGTTTGCATTAGCTGTCAAGAATGAGTTTTTTTCTTATTATTGTCTTTATATAACGATTAATTTAATGAACAGGTCAATCCTATATACCATTCTTAACTTGAAATCACGGACACTAACAGCTGATCGGTCAGGTATATGTGAGCCTTCCGTACATTTTCAGTAATTGGCCGCATTGTTTAATTTGCTGTTGATAATTATCCCTATCGAGAATAAAGAATAACTCTGCCACGAAAATTACTACAGAAAATTAATAAAGTACATTGAAAACTTTTCTCCTTACATTAGCTTCATAAAATATTCTTTTTTTTCTCTCTTTCAGCCAAATATCAATGGTGAGTATTTCCTGATTGAAATATAATGAACTCTTTTGATTGCAGAGAATGTTATATGAAATAAGATGTTAATTACAGTTAATATTCAGTGTATGCTAGTGTATCGTTGTCAATTTTACGAAAGCTTTTGCACTTATATTTTGAAAAAACCCACTTGAACACCTGATCATTGCAGTCGCGATAATACTGAAATAAATATTTAATCAATCATCAATCGCCAAAATATTTGTATACGAAAGAGATAACAAAGGAAATATAACAGTCTTAGAAAGAAACTTGAAGTTGCACTAAGTGGTTCTCTATACAAATTTGCAAACTTTATACAGTTTCACCTGCTCATGAAACCACAGCCATTTTGAACCCACTTGTGTAAAAAGACCACTCTCAATGTTTTCCATCAAAGTAAAATTGTGAAGTGAAATTGTGAATTGAACTTGTATTAAGAGACTACCTTGATTAAGATTTACCATCTCATTACAATTTGACCGTGTAAATGAAATATACAAACAATTAATCATTAAGAAATATGATGAAAACCATCCATCAGTTTAATGAAACAAGCATACTGAGTATTGCTAAAGCAATACATGCCCCTACCGGCCCCGCTAGCTATTACACTGTAATGATTTATAATAATGGTGCCCTTCGGTGTTAATTTGGGTAAATGAAAAGTATACAATTAGCTTGTAACTGATTTACTATCAATCATATTGTTAAAAAAATCAGAATAAATAAATTACCATGTTTACTGTATATTACATACACATTTGACACTTTAAGTTCAGTAATGAACCGAATATATCGAATATGGAATTTGTTATCGATAATCGGAATCGAAAAGGACAAATCAATCGATGTTCGATTATAATATAACGACCATCAGTCCATCACTGCATGGCTTCAGCTTGTCCAGGATTTTGTATTAATTGTAACGGTGGCATTGACTTCAACTCTACAACCCTGAAACTCAAACTTGTCCGAGATATTGTGTTCCTTTGTAATTGTGTGAAGTTTGATCAAAATTCCTGAAGGAATGAAGCCGCATCGGGGAAGGATGGTTTAACTGCAGACAATTTACCTGGGATTTTCATTAAGGTTACAAAGGCTAAAAGCACGCTTAGCTTTACAACTACAGATTTGGTGAGTCTTAATTTCATTAACTTGTCCGAGATATTATGGTCCTTTGTAATTGTGTGAAGTTTGATCCGAATCCCTCGAGGAATGAAGCCACTAGAGCGCTGACAAGGATTTTCTAAAAAAAAAGGTAACGGTGACTTGACTTTTACCCGTCAACCCTGAAACTCGAACTTCTCCGAGATATTATGATCCTTTGTAATTGTATGAATTTAGATCAAAATCCCTCAAGGAATAAAGCCGCTAGAGCGCTGACAACGATTTTCTAAAAATGGTACTGTAACAGTTCCCTTAACATTGACCCGACAACCATGAAACTCAAATTTGTCCGAGAGAGTATGGTCCTTTGTAATTGTGTGAAGGTTAAACAAAATCCCTCAAGGAATAAAGCCGCTAGAACGCTGACAAGGATTTTCTAAAATAGTTACGGTGACCTTGACATTGACCCGACATCTCTGAAACTCGAACTTGTCCGAGATATTGTGGTCCTTTGTAATTGTATGAAGTGTGATCCAAATCCCTCAAGGAATAAAGTCGATAGAGCGTTGACAAACATTGTTGTGACGTACGCACGTATAGTCCCCACCCCCGGTTTCGTTTGTAGGGGACTTATAATTTTAAGGTGGACCAAACAAAACTTAAATAACCTTATTATTTTCTAATTTAGCTATGCTGAATTACAATATAATTCTTTACAAGCTGCATACTTTTTTTTATCTGTTTGAAGGTTTATTGGATGTGGCACGAAGAATGTACACAGAGATAGTGGATGACATATCAGGTACATTTGTAGATGTGTGTGTGTTTTTGTGTAGGTTGGTATGAATGAATGTTAGTAATTTATTAAAAATACGAGTATTAACATTGTTATCTCACAGATGTTGTTTATTCTATTTTACATCCTTTTCTTTATCATAGATAATTTTAGGTACCATAGTACCATAGAGATTCAAGGTCAGACCTGCAGGTCAGGGATTGAAAAATAATATAACTACTGTTACCCTTTTACATTATTCGTAAGAGGTTACAATTTTGAAAACCTTAGAACTAGGAATTTTCTTGATCGTCCTCAAATTGGGGACACGAAAGTGATCCCAATAATCCAAGCCGCGCTTTGGACTTACTGTAAGCTTTGTTCCTTGACCGAGACAAACAAAAATCCTCAAAAAAATGATGTTTTCTGCAATGCTTGGCGTTCAGTTTTAAATGGATGGGGTCACGACTGGTTACCTGTAATCGGTATAATGTGACCGAATACATGGGCGTTTTACCATGTCCAAGTTACTGCGTTTTAGTGAGATGACCTTTCTGTTGCCCCATCATCAGTAGATACCGTTTTAATATGATAAAAAATTGATTATGAAATAAAATCATCTATTTTAAGAGTTGGTAACACAGTTGGGTGGCCAGTATGGTTTACCTCTGAAGACCAGCTATAACTCAGCAAGAGGATTCTTCATCCAGACATCCGCATCGGGGAAGGATGGTTTAACTGCAGACAATTTACCTGGGATTTTCATTAAGGTTACAAAGGCTAAAAGCACGCTTAGCTTTACAACTACAGATTTGGTGAGTCTTAATTTCATTAACTTAGGTCTAATTAAGTATTTAGCTCACCAACGCCCTTCCTTCCCGTTAGTTATTTTGCATAACATATGACCATAATTATGTGGAATTTGAGGTTTTGAAAGGTTTTAAACGTACTTTTCAAAATAGTTTCGCTTTTTTAGTATTTCTAGTAATTATTTTACCCAACAACACGAGGAGGAGGTATTGACATACCATTGCACACATACAAAAAGTTAAATATTTACAATCAACAATTTATTTTCGAATCCTCAATACATTTCGGATTTTACGCCCCTCCTCTTCTATTTCAACCATACTTTAGACCAAATCGAATTTTACACCTTTCTGCTCTCCTGGAAGTACGAAACAGTTGTATGATGCAGTGTTTTTCATTTTTACATACAGTTTCTATTACCAACCTTTACAGGTGCAGTTACATGTGTGTGTCTTTGATACGCTTATCCTAGAACAGCTGCATTTTTCGATATACACAATATACTCTTTTCATGACAAGTGTGATATATATATATAATAATAAATTTGAATTAAAAACAAATTATCTCCAATTGATTTGTTGGGGTATCCGTGTTATCTGCGATACCTTGCTCAAAAACAGTTCACCACGCATTTATAATGTATCATTTTTGTATGGTTTGAAAGCCTTCAGGAAATGCTATTTTTTTCAGATCAAATTGAATGGTAAGTCAAGGAAGTTATTTTTACAAAGGAGCATTTACTTGCCTTTTTTTTCGATTGTTTGTTGTTACAATGATACGTGTATGGCATTTCTTATTCATTGTTGTTTTAACAGGTTTTTGTTTTATTTAGGATTTTAAATAACACCTTCCAATCTTTGTGAAAAATGTGACCTGTTTTTGATTTGTCAAATCAAAGAGACAGATAAATTTTAAAGTGAATTGTCACCATTTTGTTTGTTTTCAAAGTTACTGATAGATAATTTGACACTTGATCTATCAACCAATATACTTACTACATATCAAATATGTAACTATTTGCAGGAGGTCTCATGTTATACATGTATTTATCACACAATTTCCCTATTATAAGTCTTAAATCCACGTTTATTAACAATTGGCAGAATTGTTGTTGATTTAAAATTTCCAGTGTTTTAATTGTGACGTTATAAATTTGAATCAAGACATAGGTAAAAATCACTAGCTCAATTTATGACTGCTATTTTTCGTTATTTACATGCAGAGAACACTTATATATATTAGTATATCTATTCTTTGTTACTTTTTTATAATCAGTTGTATATGTATGATAGATGCATGTTCATAATGTTTTGTATAAATAGCTATATTCACTGATTTAATTCTTCCTGTTCAATATCCCTTTTCAGCCAGAATTCAACAATCTCTAGAGGAAATATACCTTATGGCAAACATGTAAGTTTCAGAAAACATTCCTATACATTTTCTTGTGAACTTGTAAGATGTTGTTATAAAAGTGGTGTATACGTTGTATTTTACAATCAATATAGTAATCGGGTTTTAAAACAAGACAATGCATATTTCCATTATTCAAATACAGTTAATGGCTAGGTAGCGTTGCTGAAAAGTACACACCAACAGACACTGTCGAGACTTCAGCTAGTTTGGTTCTATACGTCAGTCGAATCTTGAATTAAAAGCCCATTTTCACTTATATTAATCACTCTTGTTGGCACGGATAATAGTGCGGGTTGGGGTGGGGATCTTATTGTGAGAAGAAATTGGAGTACCTGGAGAAAACCCACGTGGTCGGTCAGGTGACCCCATATCTTTTCGCGTCCGATCGGGGTGAAAGGAAAGTACGCTATCCACTGCACCACCCGACCACTCTAGAATTGGTAATGTCCATGAATGATAAATATAACCTGTAGTTTCAGTCATTTGTCTTACCTTTCTTCTGTTAATATCTGTTGGTCATTGTAAATTTACGCGCCAAAAAAACTGATCAAACAAAGACACAATAGAAACACTTATCATAGGCTAGTGATAGATGTACCGACAGGACAACTTTAAAAAAAAAATGTCCGCCATGTCATGTCGCGTTGAGATTCATTATCATGACTCTAACGACTTTATTTCTTTACAGTTAATGGAAAGGCAATGTTATAAAAATATCTCTGATGATTCCGCTTTTCATGGTACCAGGGGTCATGCATGTCTTCCAAACGTTTTCTAGTTAAAACATGGAATATATGTTGCGTATTTGTCGCTACCATATACTTGTATGTATATTTGTAGAGTTGTGACTGCTTTGCTGAATGACATCAGGGGTTACTTGGGCTGTCTCTATAAACTGACAGAATCTGTGGCCATTATAGATGTCCTCCTCTCATTTGCCCATGTGTGTACTCTCTCAAACTACGGTGAGTTGAAAATGTATAAACAATCAAGTCTAGCAGGATAACGACGATCTATTTTATTATTTATTCCTTTATATACAAGTATTGCTCTTGATAACTAAGACATAAGACAAATCGTCTTAATACAAGCACTACAAATCTGCTCTCTGCTTATTTTTATGTCCTTTAATTCAAATCTTACTGAAACCTTCCTGGTTTCATTTAGGACACAGGGTATAGGTTTCAAAATTATTAAGTCTTAAGTAAAACAAATACGGGGACAAGTATGTAGATGTATCAATGTTTGAGTGTTGATTGCCCAAAGTATTTATTTTCATATTTAATTTGAATTTATTTTAACTTAGGCAGCCTGGCGTGTTTACCACAGCTATGGTATTTTTATTACCCCCGCAACGAAGGTAAGGGGGCAGGGGTAGCTAGAATCAGCTCCTGGAGATAAAATCTTGTCTGGGTAACTTCTACTAAGCTAATAAGCCGGTTTCAACTACACGTTATATGCACGGTCGTCATGATCGGTACATCATTTAGTTGCGCACCCCATACTTAATTTCGATTTCAACTTTTTTCTTTAGAGTTATACCGTTTTAGTACCTAATCATTTCAAGCCCCCCGGGAATTTTCCTAATATGATGTTACTAATGTCAAATTTTCTAGGAACGATACATATGATCAACATCAATGGCCAATACATTGTAATAAGGATCATAACTCCGATTGGCTAAGACAAGACATTGGGTAAAGCAGATAAAATGTTGATCCCTTCATTTCCCCCCGATAAAGTTTCTTAAATACCCACCAATATTCTGGAGGAGACATTCATCTCATGCATTCATTGGTACACCGCAGGTCTTTTTGTTTCCCAACGTACAGACATTTGTTTCTTTTTCATGACGTCAATATGACAACTTCTTCCATGTATGGACCGTAATTTGCGTTCGTGTATTTCGTGTATAGTTTGTTTGTGTTTCCTTTGTGTGGAAATTTCACACCTCTATCACGGTTGATACAAAAATGTACCCGTACCTGGTAATATACAAACAGATAACTGGTAACAGTTCAGGCTTTATAATTTTTCTGTGTGTAGAGTACGTACTTAGCTACACACTTGTTGGTTAAGGTCGTTAAAAACAATTTTGGTACCGGATGTGTCCATTACTGTTAGATAAATAGATAACCATACAAGTCTTGCTGAGAAGTGGCAACATACTTACCTCAGGAAAAATATGAGTTTAAATAAGATAACGTGTTTATTCACAGGCCATTCCTTAAATCGATACCTGTTGAACAACTGCGAAATAGATATCGCACAATTGTGCGCACACCCGCACTTCGGCAAACGTTGTGCGATCCCATAACTGTACGTTTTATGCACATTTTTTATGTGCGGATATGCTTTGTATACACGTCAATAAACTACAACCAATGGATTCTGTCCGGCTTTGAATTGCTTGTTATTCTATTGAAGTGTACCTATAATGCAGTTATCTAAACGACAATGCTTAAATGCCTTTTTTGAATCTCTAATAATATTTCGGTTGTAAAGTATCCCAGTCAACTTTCATTTAAACTGAACTCCTTAATTCAGAATCAAGTTGTGTCAGACATTGATTTAGTCCGTATGCAATTTTTTTTATGTATGTTGACGTTAGAATAAATATTACTTTTTAACTTCTCATTATGTCATTAGTTTTTCAATGAAATAAAACCTGAAACACTTCTGAATGTGGCGTCTGGATCACTCCTCTTAATTACGATAAATAATGTTTGCAGTGAGGCCAGAATTCACCGACACACTAGCCATCAAGCAAGGCAGACACCCTATACTGGAGAAGATTGCTATAGGCCAGACTGTACCAAACAATACTGTGAGGAAAACAAATAGAATCTTTTGCTTATTTTTGAAAGCTTAATAAGCAAATATATGTTTTGTACATTATTGATTTGCACTTGTGATTTGTAGAATTATAAACAAGGGTAAACCACTTTATCTAAATACACCATTAAAATCTGTTTCTGAGGAGGCACGGTAGTCTAGTGGTAGGACGCCGGGCTTGTGACCGAAGGGGTGGGGGTTCGAGTCACATCACTGCACTGTGTTGTATCTTTGAGCAAGATACTTTACTCCGCTTGTTCCAGTCTACTCAGCTGTAAATGAGTACGTTGTTTGGTAGTGCTAGACTTCTTGAATGAAAGATGTGAGCGCAGAAATAGCAGCACCGGTTGTTTGGTCCTAGGGAGTTGAGGAAGATATTGGCTGGTAGCAAAGGCCCTGTAACCACGAATAATAATTTGTGAACCGCTTTGAGACGACCTACGAACTATGTTGTGATAAAGCGGTATATAAGAACCTTGAATTTTTATTATTTTTATTATTCTAATAAAACTTTATATTTATGTAAAAACGCTATTGTTGAGGATCAAATATCATAAATACATTATCATCTCAATACCATATTGTAACATATCTTTTTATGCTTTGTCAGTATGCTTCAGATGAGAGCAATTTCCTTGTCATAACTGGACCAAACATGGTAAGAGTCTTGAATGTGTTTTCAAATTGCTTAATAATCTCTTGTCTACTTGCTTTACCTAATTAAAGATTTTAGAGATTTAGTTTTTGAAGTTTTTGGTAAATAATATTAGCAAGTTTAGAATTGTGCAATATAATATTTCAAACTATTTAAGGCTTTTAAACATTTCGGCTCGTACATGTACTTGATATAAAGATATATTTTCTAGTTTGAAGTTACGTTGAATATAATAGCCAACATACTTATAAGTATGCCCGGTATTGCACATATTATTTTTTTTAGAGTGGGAAATCAACGTATCTTCGCCAAATTCCTCTACTCCAAATTATGGCCCAGATTGGCTGTAGTGTTCCGGCCGAGTACGCTTCTTTCCGAATAGCCGATCAGATCTTCTCCAGAATAAGCACAGATGATGAGATGGAAACTAATTCCTCAACGTTTACTCTAGAGGTAAGAACAAAAATAGGTGTTTTGAACAGAAACTGAATCTCTTCATGGAACACGCGTCTTTTAGAACTGATGACACCCCCTATATATATATAAAAAAAAAAAAGATAAAAAAAAAGAGATAAAGCTGTTAAATGTTTTTTGTAACATTTTGATTTATGTGTCTATGTGATTGCATATAATCTACCAATGCGCCAATCTCGTGGTTAGATTATAAATTTATATATACTATTCTGATTTCTTGATTACTATGCAAGATTCATTTGTCTACTGTTTCTTAAATGTTAGTGGACTGACTTTATCAATATTATTATTATTATGGATTTTTTAACGTTAAGTATCAATACACCTTTCTAAAACAGTATGCTTCTTGTCAAGGTTATTTTTTTATGTTTTGTACACGAATAAGAAAAACCTGTACTTACATATTTATTGACTTAAATGTCTACCCTTTTACAGACCGTGGCTCCACATATGCGGCATTTACTGGCTTACCCTTCAGAACACGTGTTAGAGGTGGAGGATTGGGCAGGTCATGTTGTCATGCCATTCCTTTTGTTTTGGCGCCGCCTCAGTTCTTGGCGTTCCGTTTCGACTTTAGACTTTAGGGTTTATGCAATTCGTATGTGTTGAGTAGGTCGTATGTCATTGCTTTGATCTGATGCATGTGTTTTATTTTATAATCGTTCGTTATTGCCAGATGAAAGAAGTGAACTACATCATTCAGAATGCATCCAACCGATCACTGGTAATCATGGATGAACTTGGAAGAGGTATGCAATACGAAGTTCCTAGGTACATGTATTTATATATTATTATAAATTAATCTGAATGTATTATATTGTTCTTACAACTACGAATGTACATATTTTAGTAATTTAATACCTATTTTAATTTCCTTGTATCTGAATTCATTTAACTACTGTTTATATCTTCATTAGGTACCAGTCCAGAGGAGGGTGTAGGAATCTGTCATTCGATTTGTGAATATCTTATTCAGTTGAAGGTACAGTTGTGTTGAGTTCACCGATTAAGTGTGAGTATCCCTTTGGGAAATAATTCGTCAAATTTTGATGAACCCAACTGGCATTGCAATTCATCATCTTAAAACAAATTCTCAATTAAAGGTTACCCTTCAGCATACTTAGTTATTTTCAGCGTCACATAATCTTTCTATTATGTATAAGAACTCTGCGAAAGGTTACGTAAGTTAATACAATTAATGACTTTTTAGGTGCGTAAACAATTTAATGTTAGGTGTATGCAGATGTGGTCGATTATATTGCATGTAACATAACATTAGAATTACAATATGCCGTTGAATTCAGAAATAAACTTCTACACTTGTTTATTTTAAACTATAGCATGAGACAATCCTCGTTTTAAAAACAAAATTCAATATTTTTTTCCCCTCAGTATCTGATGATGGAGGGTTGTTAAAATCGCCCGTTGTCCGTTCGACCGTCCTTAAACAATCATTGTTGGCACTCTCAAAAAGTACATGAGGGGTCTTTCTCAAATGAAAATTCCAATGGTCAGTCATTGTGGATGTTTAATTTTAAGACTGATTGGAAAAAATCGGACGACTACCAGACAGCCATATTAATTTGGCAGTTTTTACACAATTTCGCAAATAGTGCTTGGCAGATCTTTCTAAAATGTCATATGTGTATTATTTTCATAAGTCTTTCGTCATGCATGTTTTATTTGGAGGCTGATCAGTGCGGCAAAATGATTGCCAGGCAGTCATCTTAGATTTTGACAGTTCCAGGTTGAAAGAGCAATGTCATACACAGTAGTATGAAGCTCTGATCAAAAGTTACCACAAGGTGTGTTAATATTTTACATGACTCCAACAAACAGAAAAGAGAAAAGAGAAATATTACATAAGGGCGCAAAGATTCCTCTGGGATTTCTTTTTTACTTTCTGGGGCATTCAGGTGAATGTAGTTGTTCATTCGTTTAAAAAATATATCTCGGGCGGTCTCGAAATTTAAGAATTGTTCTTAAGTGAAAGAAAGAAATTTAAATGTAAATGTAGTTTGGAAAAACATTTACTAACCACATTCGTTCTTATTCTTCCAGGCTTTCACCGTTTTTGTCACACATTTCCTTGAGCTGACCAATTTGGATGTCTTGTATCCTAACGTGGAGAAGTAAGATTTTGGTGATTTAGATATTTGTGTCTGATGTTCACAACCAGTGCGTTCTGTTTTATCCTCCCATTGTGATTATCAGTCTTAAACAATTGAGCCCAGTAGCATTTATTGATGCGTTTACTCATTTAAGATATATTTTTATCATTTTGATATCGCAGCTCCTTAAATTGTATTCAGCCTACAAATCTGCCATTTCGGCCCTAGCATCACCAGTGAGTCCAAGAAGGACGAAACATCTGTGTGGTGCTCGCATTAAGTGTAATTCATTTTCGGCATGCTGTATCTATTGCCAGATTTTAAAGGTTCGGTCCCATGTGTGTGTCTTAGATTCGTCTTTCAAATGGTTTCTTATGAAATATTTCCATGTATTGACTTCCACTCTTTTATTTCTGTGGTGTAAATCAAATTTTTTTTTAACTTGCAGCTATTGTTTTGATGTCCAGAGGTCGGTATGTACTCAGAGCGCTGAGGAGAAAATAATTTTCACACACACACTTCAAAAAGGAAAGACTGAGGAGAGGCATTATGGTAAGTTGTAGTGTAAAGTTTAAAAATATTCAAAGTTTGTGGAAAGACATATTTAATTATTTTCGTTCTGGTCGGGACGATTAAAGCAAATTATATTAAGTTAGTTATTGGGAAATATTGGAGTCCATAAAATGAGGGAGCTAGAGATCAATTAGGGAGCTAGAGATCAATTAGGGAGCTAGACATCAACATAACTTGCATTGTATAAGGTCCAATTCCTATTGGCCATAACCCCGGATCGAAAATTAGGGGGTTTAAAGGATCTATAATCCCTCTGATGTTTTGTATATATAAGCTAACCTCCCATAAATTTCGTTTCTGATGTAAATGTAGCACGGTTGGGCCATGACATTGGCCCGGTAGCTCAATTGGTAAGAGCGACAGTATAAAATTCTGAGTACCAGGGTTTAAAACACGGTCTAGCACCCCTGCATTTTTACAGTCAGAACACTGACGTTGATTTATATCACTTGTATTTCCTGCAGCGTACGGTTTTCTTTTCAGGAATGATTTATCGAAGCTATAGCCATGCTTGAAAAACAGTTTCTGATGCATAGTTACGAATTTTGCTAGTGGTACTAGCATCCTTAAACTCGTATATCATAATAGTGACATCAATTTCCTTTGTTTTGAAGTCGACATGAACACGGAAAAGAGTGCTCAAATGTGAATGTGTCTGTGTTACGATTTGTGTTTATAGGTGACTGTTAAAAAGCTGACTTATTTTATTAAAGCTATGTGTCCTAGCTGTGTATTCGTGTTTGTGTACACAATTAAAGATAATGATATTATGGTATGTGGTCATTTGGAAATAGTGGTCCGGAATCGTCCTTCTGATTATATGGGAAATCTAAAGCATTCCCTAATCTTCTTTCAAAGGTTTATGGTCGGATATGTTTTTAATATCTTTGTATAGACAGTAATATTTCATGTTTCCCAATTGAATATGTGTCAAATGAATGAAATAAAATGATAACGCCCATTATATTGAGAAGTGTAAACACCATGTTTAGTCTTCAGGATTGTTTGAACATATGAGGCCAATGGGAATTTACATTAGTTAATGATAGACTTTCAAATTGTATAGCCTCCACAAATTCTAAGGTCTCGCAAGTAAACATTCACACTATGCTCATTGCAAATAGTAGCCAAATGTAATTTCATTTTCAAAGAGCTTAAATGGTCAACAAATCTAGCTTAACGATTGAAACAAATTAGGACTCCTATTTTTGCAACCCGGAGATTTTGTTTCAAGGGAGAACCTTTTTAGGTGGCCTGTAGATGATATTAAACAACAGAAATCATCATGTAGAAATGCTTTTTGTACTGTTATTATTTTGGAAGTTTCAGAGTAAAACATATATAACATATATTTCTAGGAATGGAGTTGGCAAAAATGTCGAGCCTTCCAAGAGATATAATTGAAAAGGCAGCTACATGTGCTTTAAAGATATCGAGAGCAAAACATGTAAGTAATACCATTATAGCAATTAATAGGGAAATGTTTTTCCGTGTATTATGAAAAGTTCTTTTTACACAACCAATACAATTTTCTATGTAACGGTTCGATGACTAGTACGATATGTACACTGTCGCCTTCATCATACAAATGGCAAGTGAAGCGTATGCACACAAAGGTGTAAAATGTGTACGAGTTGTCCACAAAATCGATGTTGATTCGGCTACGCTTTAAGCGTATTTGTTATATATGTACCGAAATGACCCGATTCAGCTACGCTTTGTTTAATACTTGGCCAAAGATGTGCGAAAGTCTTTGAGCCCCCTAATCTCGATTTATAACTGGCCTACTTCGGCGTATCCAGATGGCTTCCTTTATCTGCCGCTTGAACAGATTGCTCTTTCTGTCCAAAATTTTGGAGTTATTCCAGTCAATCACATGATTTTTCTGTTTACCATGGTCTGTGATTGCCAACTTATTTATCTGGGACTCCGTCTGCTTCCTTTCTGATCTTGTTAATTTCCTACTTTCTAGGGTGTCCGCATCTTTCCGATATTCACCAAGGCGGACCCCAAATCGCTTCTAGTCTCTCCAATATACGATGCGTTGCAGTATTTCCATCCGATTTTGTATACGCATTCTGCGACGTTTTCTTTAGGTTTTGTATCCTAAGGTTGTACAGGGATATTGCGAAGCGTCTTGTGGGGCCTCGTGGATGTTTCTATGCCATGACCGCGATATATCCTCTAGATGGTTTCGAATATACCCTTTATATACGGGATGACCACTTGACCTTCGGTTTTGTTCTTATCTTTGTTCGTGTGAAAATAGTAAAGAGCCACGAACTTTTTTTATTTGTTTGTGTTTGTACCTGCTAGTATGTTGCGTTCATTTTTCATCAATCATGCCCTTATGAAGTTATTTTTCATTATACCAATCCCTTTCGCTATATTTCGTAAAAAGCTGCACGATGTTTTCAGATGTACTTTAAAAAATGAGTTACAATCCTGGTGATTGAGATGTTGTTCAGAAAATTGTTTTAAGTACTAGCGATAAAGAATAAGTTCCAGAAGTTTAAAACAAACTTGTATGTAATAGTTGATTACCTACTTTAGTTTGCAGACGGAAATACTTCTGAAAGCAGCAAACAACGGGCTGTGTTTAAACTTGCCACAAGGCTTGTGCAAACTGCCAGAAATTCGAGATTGGATTCTGACGGCCTTAAGATTTATCTTCATGGCATGAAAAGTCAATACGAAAAAGAAACAGGGCGATAACTCCGTTGAAGGGTTGTACCTGTCTGGCTGTTTCAGTGTGACGCTGTACCTACCTGTCTACTTCATTGTAAAGTTGTACCTGCCAAGTGCGATGTTGTAGCTGCAAGACAATTATTCCATCGCAGAAATCTATGTCACTAATTCTAATATATTACTGTAAATATTATATATGGTTTATGACCGTAAAGTTTGACAACAATGAGTTTTTTTCAAAATCACATTGCGACTTCATATAAATGCGACGTCAGTTGCTTAGTTTTAATATTGCAGCTAAATAAATTGTTGATGTCGGTTGTTTTGCTAATGTGCCTAGGATTACTCAGAACTTAAGGTGTAACACTTATTAGCAGTATCAAAGCGCGTTTCATTGTGACGTTGAAATCTTTTGCCATGTTACAAAAATACGCTAATATGAAATACGAGTTCTTTGTAAAAAAAAAAAAAAAAAAAAAAAAAAAAAAAAAAAAAAATTTAAGGTGTCTGGATGACATTATTCAATATTTTTAGACCGACTTCCCACTAAAATCAACTGCATTTATTGCAAAAGTCTTCCTCAATTAAGACATCCCTGCCATAATTATTATAAACTGTGTAACTTGACCGCAGATTAGTTTAAGCAAAATATCATGGATGCTGGTTTTACTGCATTTCAAATTGTGTTGAATGCCAAAAAAATGGATAAAACCATGTTAATTTCAAACGACTTACTGTTATCGATTGTTTGGTGATGTTTTTTGGGTTATAATGTCTTTGATTCTTTTGTGCAGGTGAGATGTATATTTAACGATGCAATTTTTTTCTTTAAATTGAAACAAAAACCCTTGAAAAGACCGGTATTTACTCTAATATTGGTGATTACGCCCCCCCCCCCCCCCCCCCCCTCTTAGAAAGAAGATGTACATATTGTATAAGTACTTGTTCTTTTCCTTCTGTCTTCATTTTCTTGTTCAAGTAATATTTTTGGCTTTGCCCTAATTATTGAGTCAGATGGGTGAGAACATTCTGTTTTGAAGCAAGTGTGCGAAAAATGTGTTTCTTAAAATGTACGAAAATGCCCGTAGAAAGGTGAAAATAGACTGTTTGCTCGAAGATCAATGCCTATATATACTGTATGCTTTGTCACCGATATGTATTACTACACAAAAAACAGACGTTAATTAACTTTTGATGGTTTAAAAAAAATGCCTTGTTAATTTTTTTAAATGTCCTTCTCCTTATTGTGGCACACACATTTTCATACGGTAATAAATGACCTTGTAATAACAGTTCAGTCTTAATTTTATTTGAACGGCATTCAACAACGCAAAAGTCTCTGATGATGTCTTTAGTGAAGTCGTTGCGTCTCTCGACCGATATATTAAACATGATTAAAGCCATTTGGTTTTTATCGACAACCACATGCTGTAACCCGTTTGATTTTTATCGACAACCACATGCTGTAACCCTTTGATTTTTATCGACAACCACATGATGTAACCCTTACGGCCTCTAGTCGCATGAGCGTGTGACTTCCATCATCTTCGGTATTATATACGGAGAGCGGAGCCATTGCCGTGGGTGTGCAGCACGGCTCTGGTGGCATGCCGGTTGCTGAGGAGTGGCCATAGTAAGTACGATACAAATCTACGATGACCGATTGAAATGTGAAATGTAAGCTCGGATGGCTGGATAATGGCGATGGACACCCACCAGAACAAAAGTTTGCCTGGACCGTTAAAGGAGCCAGCACGTGGTACCAGCCAATATCCGCGAACGCTACTGACCATGGGTGTACATGACATATGTTTGACTCGACAATTTCAACTGTCGATTCACCCGGAACTTGTGTGTCTTGAATGGGCGTTTCTGTTATCTCGTCATTTCCGGATCTTTTTATCCTGGTTTGATATTTTTCTCTTTCACTGAGCTTATCAAGAACATCCATATACGGAGTAGAAAACTCGTGCCAAACATTCAAATTCACATTCAATTGAATGACGAGGGCAATCGAGAATTTTCCAAAGCCTGTGCACTGTAAAAAGTTTTCTCTGTTTTTCACACAGACCTGAATTTTTATTGTGCTCTGACCTTTCCGAAGATGATGTCGTAAGTGGCGTGTCACATTTAATGCGTGGCCTTCGACACTCCACTTTGCAATTTTCCAATCTGAAATCGATTTAAATTTTATTTTAAGAATATTAAAAAGAATGTTAATATTGCTACTATTGTTATTAAACTGACTTTTTAGGACCAAGTGCGACTTCGCTAGCTCAATACCATAGTCATTAGCTGATTAAAGGACCAAATAATCGCTCTAAATTTAATACAGCCTGCGTTTTTCTTGATTTGTGACAAATTAATAAACCAACACTTATGTAAATAAATTGATGCCAAGCTATATACAATTGCAACACACACAAAAATTCTCCGTATGTACTGTATAACATGAAATGTTCGTGTGTACTTTCGTGGTTTAGAGCTTTCAAGTTTTTTCGTGGGTACAAACTTTCGTGGTTAGCCCGTGCGAAATGTATTAATTTTCGTTGTTAGCCACGTACAACGAAATCTATCCACCTTTCAGAGAAGCATTGGTCTAACACTGAAACACATTTGCGGTATGTTTTAAAATGCCAAAGAGTCGCACTCATCATACTTCTGTTCATGTCAAGCAATTAAAATAATTATCACAGAGATATAGTGAATATTACTACAGTGAGAGTACTAGTGTTGACATCATGCTAAGAAAACACTGACCTGATCTCGCGACGCCCTTTATAATAATAATAATAAAAGACTTTATTTCAAGTCGATAACACTTTGAGTCAAAGACTCTTATAACAGGTGGTCGCCAGTAAAATGTACAATATTTACAACAAAATAGGCCTACCGATTCACTTGATTGGTCAAATACGTAATTAATCAATAACAAATGATATTTATACAACAGATTTGTAACACATGTCAATTTAAGTAAAAACGTTCCTTCATTTTAAAATAAATTGTTCAAGTATCTTAAAATATTCGTCTGTGAATCGCTGTGTCAGTATATCACACGAAATGTGAGATCGGTATATAAACTAGAATAGGAACACGGTTTGATGGAATCCGGAAATGTAAAGCCGCGAAAATGCGTACATTTGAGAACTACAATTACTTCAAGTTCATATAATTTTCACATTTACGTTGTGTTCATTTTATCGAGTAGTAAAAATAATTGTTATAGTTATATTTGTGGTTCCATAGCAACCACAAAAACAACGAAAGTTTATACACAACGAACATTTCATGTAATACAATATACAGATATGACAAAACAGAGTTAGCACTACTTATAATTATTAACGAGTGAACGTATTGCAATTAAACTACATGCTTTATGAGCTTCCTAGCTAATTTTCCTTATTTTTGCTGTACAACTTTATAATATTCAATATAAGATGCAACAAAGTGGAAAATTATACAATATTGGTATTTTTCCTTATTAGTATAACTGAGAGTCTTTTGGTTTTTGACACTCCAAAACGTGAAAAAAAATGGAAGCAAGATCCCATTTTTTGTAGCTGTTTTAGGGAGAGTAGCGTATTTTCTTTTGGTCCATTAATGAGAAAAAAAAGCTGATTTCTTTATATCAAGCGTTAAATCTGGTAGCAAATACTCAGGGTAGGAGTAACCTAAATCGCTTTTCTTAGATAAATGAATATTTTTTAAGAAGGTTCTTTCCATAATTTAGAAGAAAACACTACTTTCATCAATTCTGCATACATGAATACATTTCTGATAACACACTTGGAAGATATTGTAGGAATTTGTTCTGCATACGGTCAAAACAAAATAACCAAAAACCACATGTTAAATTGGTATCTAGCACAAAAACGAACACACGGACATAAACTTCTTTTTGCATTTCTTACTATACCATTACTCCTCCTTGTTTCGAAAATTCATATTAGAAATAAACTGAAAACGGGAATTTTCTCACAGGAGTACACCCTTCATTGATTAGAATTTTCCAAAGATGCTGTGAAAAAAAACAGGTGGAGACAACTCCTATTATTGTATGAATCGTAATACATGTACTGTATACTTTCTTCACAATAGGAAAAATAGCATTTAAAAAGCTACATGCATAATATTAACACTGGGAGGAATTGAAATACTAAATAATGAATGTAACGTGGAAATATTAATTGCTGCTGTGCAAAGGTTTGTTTATAGCAAAAGGTTTTATTAAGGTAGTATTACGCTGTGTATGTTTACTTAAATTGACAGTTTTACACTACCACCATTTAGTCTTTTAGAGTGATCGGATGTGTGAAAGAGGGCGAGAGGCGATATGTGATGCTTTGATGTTCGTACTCCTATATCTGCAAAATATTGTTCACTAATCATCTTTAAAAAAAAAAAAGTCTGAAAATGTTACATATGTATGGACCTAGTAATTCTACTTGGAAAGGAGCGCAGTATAACCTTATGACTTGTTTCTCTTCCCTATGATAATTTCAAATTTCAAAAAGTATGATGAATTAACTGAATAGTTCAGACTAAATAGACATGTAACACTTACGGTGGTATCGACGAGTATGAGGTCCTGTCTGAAACGACACCCTTACTCGTTTTAAACTGTGATCATAATCCTTTATAACAATGTCAGCTCGCTGGATTTTAGAGATGTTGGCAATTCTTCTGGACACGTTGAAACTTTGTTCTCCTCTTACTGCAATGAAAAATATTAGTTAAACATCAACTAAACAAGAAGTATGGCGTAGTAATTTGTCATGATTTCCTTTGCCTTAGGTTTCATACTTTTTCATAGTTTTGACTGTCCAACATTGAGGTAACGCGTAATTCAATTTCGTATTGTTATTATAATCTTGATATCTCAAAGTGAGGTTATTTTGGGGAAAGGTCATTACTTTGATGTCTGCGTGTGCTGTACATTCTTTAGGTATCTCATCGCCTTCTGGCAAATTAATATCTTTTGTTCTTCATGTTCCTCCAAAGCAGCTATGAGATGTTAACTCTTTAACTAACAAACATGCAGCAAAGCTCTGTTTACAAAATCATAGCATTAAGACATGGGTTTTGGCGTAAATGGCTCACCCAAAAAACTGGGCCGCCGAATGTATCAAATTATTTGTTTTGTTTTCTTCTTTTGATTATTTTTTGAAAAGATTTCTCTTTCTTGTTTTCTTTTAAATTTTATATTCGAAATGAAATACCTTTTTGTAAAGGTGCGGCCAATTAAAACCGCCGCAAAATAAAAAATAAAACCGTCTAACGAAAGAAGCAGACTCGAAAATCACCAAAGATAGATCAGAATATGCTGGAGAGCAGGCTACCCAACCCTAACTTCCCTATATAGGAAGGGGGATGTAGGTTTTCCTAGGCTCTGACCAGCTGGCAGTGTTGTCTCGACTCTGATCGTGCCCCTAGTTCCATATATTATTTAACAAAATATATAAAAGCCCACAGCTTTTGCCATTAATAGGGAAATCTCCCTAATCACAATGCCTTAGATCATAAAAACAAACTCTTGGTGTATGGCGTCTGATTCTCGATACATAATATTTATCACAAATTGTTCAGTATATATTAAATAAACTTGATGAAGTTGAAATTTGAACATGAATATATACTGACTATTAAAATTACTGGAAAGTATGACATAGATAACATGAAAACTGACAAGTACATGTGATAATATGAACATTGACTGGTAAAACTTAGATAATGACTAAAACATGGAAAATTTCAACAATCCTTGGCCCCTTCTAACTTAATGCTGTATATAAGACACTCTTCTTGAGCCAGTGAAAAGATACATAATTATTAACTTCTCTTACTTATGATAAAACTTAAACATAATGCAATTTACAACCTACAGTAATGGTTAGCATTCAAAACTTGCTCCTGTGCTGAATAAGGGGAGGAGGGTGGGTTTTTATGAAGATTTTGAAGTCTTTTCAAAAATAGAGTTTCCTTTTCTTCGTTTTTGAGCCTTTGACCTTTCAACCAATGGGAATCCCCCTTTTTAGCTCACCTGGCACGTCGTGGCGCGGCGTCCGTCGTCCGTCGTCCGGTGTCAATATTTTACTTTAAATGACTTCTTCTTAATAACCGAAAGGCCTAGGGTGTCGATATTTGGTCAGAAGCAAACTGGGATAAAGGGCTACAAAGTCTGTTAAAATTAATGACCTTCACCCATTTTCAAGGTCACAGGGGTTAAATACGTTAAAAACTTTAAACATCTTCTTGATAACCAAGATATGTGAAAAACTTTAAACATCTTCTTCTTGATAACCAAACTGCCCAGGGAGATGATATTTGGCCAGTAGCATGCTTGGGTGAAGAGCTACTAAGCTTGTTCAAATGAATGACCTTCAGTTATATTCAAGGTCACAGGGGTCAAATATGTTAAAAACTTTAAACATCTTCTTGATAACCAAGATATGTGAAAAACTTTAAACATCTTCTTGATAACCAAGATATGTGAAAAACTTTAAACATCTTCTTGATAACCAAGATATGTGAAAAACTTTAAACATCTTCTTCTTGATAACGAAACTGCCCAGGGAGATGATATTTGGCCAGTAGCATGCTTGGGTGAAGATCTACTAAGCTTGTTCAAATGAATGACCTTCACCGATATTCAAGGTCAAAGGGGTCAAATATGTGAAAAACTTTAAACAACTTCCTCTGAATAACCAAAATGCCCAGGTTGATGATATTTGTCCAGTAGCATGCTTGGGTGAAGATCTACTAAGCTTGTTCAAATGAATGACCTTCACCCATATCCAAGGTCACAGGGGTCAAATAGGTTAAAAACTTTTAATCAACTTCTTCTGAATAACCAAAATGCCCAGGGTGATGATATTTGGCCAGTAGCATGCTTGGGTGAAGATCTACTAAGCTTGTTCAAATGAATGACCTTCACCGATATTCAAGGTCAAAGGGGTCAAATATGTGAAAAACTTTAAACAACTTCCTCTGAATAACCAAAATGCCCAGGTTGATGATATTTGTCCAGTAGCATGCTTGGGTGAAGATCTACTAAGCTTGTTCAAATGAATGACCTTCAGTTATAGTCAAGGTCACAGGGGTCAATTGTCTTAAAAAAACCTTTAAACAACTTCTTCTCAATAACCAAAATGCCCAGGGTGATAATATTTCGCCAGTAGCATGCTGCGATAAAGGGCTACAAAGTTTGTTAAAATTAATGACCTTCACCCATTTTCAAGGTCACAGGGGTTAAATACGTTAAAAACTTTAAACATCTTCTTGATAACCAAGATATGTGAAAAACTTTAAACATCTTCTTGATAACCAAGATATGTGAAAAACTTTAAACAACTTCCTCTGAATAACCAAAATGCCCAGGTTGATGATATTTGTCCAGTAGCACGCTGAGATAAAGGGCTACAAAGTTTGTTAAAATTAATGACCTTCACCCATTTTCAAGGTCACAGGGGTCAAATTTGTTTAAAATCTTTAAACGACCTCTTCTGAATAACCATGGGTCCCAGGATGTTGATACTTTGCAAGTTGCATCCTGAGAGGTGGCTATAAAATTTGTTCAACATAATGACTTTGTTCGACTTTCAATCACAGGGGTGAAATGTTTTAAAAAAAATAACAGGGTCTTTTGAATGAATTTTAATCATAAATACTGATATTTTGCCTGTAGCTTTATTTTAGGTCACTTTTAAGGTTACAAGTGTGTGATTTATACCAGGTGAGCGATGCAGGCCCATTGGGCCTCTTGTTCTCTGCAGCAGGGGCCCACAGGGGGAACCCAACTGTGGGGTCCCCAAAGGAATATTATTAAATGAAAACATTTTGTTGTCCAGAAAATTGTATATAACTATACTTTTAATTTTTGTCTTTGAATAAATATTTGAATATAGGATTTTACACTATACTTCGTCGTGTAACGTGCAAATGAGTCAGATTACAATTTCGGGTTTTGTAATAACTATTAGATGGGATTAAACGTATTGCCAAATTTGATCTTTTATATAAATTCAACTGATAACTTTGATATGATATATGATATAAAACATTTGATATGTCTGATATCTTGCCATAGCTTAAATTCTACAAATTTGTCCATAAGGAGTGGCATTTTTATGATATGGCATTTTCATTTTCATTTTAAAATGACACTTTTTTCATGGTAAACCAACCGACCAGAGGACAATATAGACTGTAAAAAGGGTCTTTTTTACAAGTTTCCTCGTGTAAATATTTTAACAATTTAACACTTTTTTGAAGCTGCAATATATAACCAGGCCCTTTGTCTTTTAAAACATTTAAACAAAATCGATATGTTCATGTGTAAAATCTTTTTAAAACTGAGCACTCGAAATAATTTACCTCCAGAACATAATAACCGTTGTCTCCATTTCACCCATTTCATACATACCCCTTTTTAGTAATGAAATTTTTTGCGTAACCAGATGTTGATACTGCGGGTGAAGTTCAGTCCCCCAGGTAAGCCATGAAATACTTGTTTAAGAATAAATTATCATGATCAGTTTAAACGAAAAATTGTCAATTTGCAACGTGATAATGGGTTTTAGAGTCAACTTTCTTATTTGCTGTATTTCCACACCTTAAGATAAAGGTTTCTATTATAATGCGAGATTTGATCACATGGTGCAGTAAAGAGATTTACTTTCGGTTGACTTTCTGCATCGATTTACTAATTATTTTAATTCTTGTTTTCTATGAAATTTGTTTGGTTATAGTTTAGATTCACATTTCCTTTTTCCAAAATTACACATGTACATGACTTACCGACTCACTAGAGCATTAAATTTTTCAGTTGTAGTAGTAAGTAGCACAGGGGCATGGATCGCTTTACTTGTAATATTAAAAAATAGGGGTCCCCTATTTTTTAATAGTACAAGTAAAGCGATCCATGCCCCTGTGGTAAGTAGTGGAATGCTCCGTATTTCGATACAGAGCAAACAGGCCTTTTGCGATTCAATCTACATGTTTTTTCTTAGCCCTCGAAAAACTGCCATTATAATAGAAGAGCATCCTGATTTAAGGAAGGAGTCCTGTCTTATCAGTGAATAAAGAGAGGGAAAAAGCGCTTTAGCCATTTTGAAAATATAAAGCAACTTTAATTTTTCGCAAGTCAAAATTCGCATTTCAATTTTGTCAATATGTTTTTTCAAACCTCTCTGTAACTTTCATTTGTCGAATTTAAATTGATATATTATTATCATATAAAAGCAGAATAATTTCTAAAAAAATAAATAAAAGATGAATACACTCGAAACAAATAACTTTTAAGACAAGTTTGATTATTGAAAGAGTGTGGTAGTGATATCCAAGTTCCTAAGGAAATGCGCAAACATTAGCGATAATAGGATGAAATTTCTTCTTGATTACCACGATACTGTACCAGAAGAAATCAGCAATATCTTGCCAATTTCTTGCACACATCAGCTCATCATGCTTAGTCGGTTGTTTTTTTTTATCGCATTTGCTAATTATTAACCCGTCATTTTACCGTTTACTATATCATTGAACGCCAACTCATCATGAACTTGAACCACTCCTAATATAAAAAAAGATCCTAGGTTTTTGAATTTCGATCTTTTACTTATTTAATTGTTTTATATATTTATGATTTTTGAAAAAACTTTTCGGATATGATTTTTGACATTTTCTGGTGGCTCCACACTTTCGCAATTAACCAGCAAAATTCGTTGAAACTTTCATATAATTGTTATGCAACTATGTCGAGTTATGAATTATGAAAATCTAAACATTCCGATAGTTTGGGGAATTTTTTGGAAAAAATACCAAAAAATTGAATTTTCGTCAATTCTAATATTTTCCGGGTTTTTTTGTGTGTGGCATTGTTCGGAACAATAACAACAATAATAAAATGAAAAGAAGCATTTCTAATTAACCCTACAAATATTTTATTTATCGCAAAATATGTAACACATGTTACACAAAGTGTTTTTTATTGAATTTGTACGGATAAAAGTGATTATCTACAAGCTAAAAGCACCCAGGACACAAAGTTCTATACATATAGAGTGGGAAATTGAACAAAATATACACAATGGCTTTATAATTAATTTATTTTACATTTTACAATCACTTTGATCCGGGTGAGAGTTATCTTCCTTGAAAAAAATCGGAACTTTTTGCAGAGGGGTGACATTTACACAATGACAGTTGTCTCTGTTTACATATAACAAAAATGATGGAAATAAATCAAAAATATGATATCAAAATTATCAATTTATTGTTCTTTAATGGAACCAAATTACCCTCAGTCATGTACACTTTGGACATCATTCCACAGTCCGCTAACTCACGGTATATTTATAATTACATGTCAGACCAGAGGCTATCGCATGGTATACCGTTCTCACGTGCACTCACACATGCATTTCATAGGTATCTTGATATTTTACAAAACATTATTTTCACAGAGTAAGCTAGTAGACTACATTTGTAAACACGATTTAATCGACAGAGCGAAACTCCCTCAACAGCGAAAATCGTAACGACCTCGAGCTTATGAACTCGTGTAAACACGCGATATGCACATGTGAGGTTGGTACGTCCGCATTCCATGTGTTTCCTATATGACCTTCTTGAGGTCGTCTGGTCTCATGTCACTGTCTTCCCGTGAGTCTGTTTATGTCTATGAATTGGAAAGCTTTATTCCTGAAGTACGTGTGAGTATACATTTCCCGGTAAAATCTTGATATCGGGTGTTGACATATCATCGGCACGCACGTGTACTATTGTTTACCATGGGCCTGTTCGTTTATGCGGAACAACCGGTTTGACCGTTTATAAATGTAACAATTTCGGGTGTAAATCCTGGCGGACCTGCAAATGTGTATGCAGGCCTTGCAAGGCTTTCTCAAGACTCGCCTGAAAGCAGCATCAGATTACTAGGTCCGACCTTATTTAATAAACGAACAACAGTGGTCCGATCGGTTTGACCGTTTAAACGAAAACGGCCCAGCAGGTGTTACTATAATTTGCACTACGATATTGAATGCCCGATACGCAATACGGAAATGACGACACGGTGTACATGCACATTTCGATTAAGATAATTGAGTCCTAGCTGTACTTTTTCCAGAAGTATGTCACGAAAATGGACGCTGATGACGATGTGTCGAGCCACCTTAAATGCCTCCTGCTAATACAACCGTTTTATAATATATAACATAATAAACAGTGTTCTGTCGTAGCATTCTGAGGAGAAAATATTTTCTCTTTTTTGGGGGGATTAAAAGATTTATGTTTCGGGTACCCCGACCGACCCCACCTTTCACTTCCAAACCTAGCAATTTTATTTCACTCGAATGCACTTAAACGTCCTATTTGAACATGCCAAAATTCGAAGGCGTCTTTATGCCACCGGGCAGGTATCAAAATCAAATTCAATCAAATATTGTTATTTAAAAGATATAATGAAAACTTAAACGATAAGTAATGTCAATAAGTAAAAATAAAAAATTAAAACCCTTCTTTTTCAGTCATGTATCCTGAAACACGCAGGTTGTATTTATTGGCATTTCTTGCATTAAAAACACATTAAGCTGCATTTCCGTAACTGGGATTGCATAAAATAATTCTGTTATTGTATTTTTCTTTATGCTTACTTGGATTTAAAATGTAAACAAAGTCATTTTTTCAATGTCAACAAAGGTGTACTTGCCTTGTTTTGAGTAGAATATTTTGACTTGTTCATAGTTGTCCGTGTTAGAGTCCAGTTTGTACACGGCCTGTCGGCGGTAAGAGGGATCATTGTCAGTATCCGTGAGCTGCAGAAACCTCCGTAACGTAATTGCAGGAATAAAGTCTTTATGCTCTGGCGTATACCGCATATTGCGGTATAGGGATTTCAACAGTTCATCCTGGCGAACGCGAGTAAAACAGACAAATAGAAGTGTGATGTAGAAGAGACTGTAGTAGCAAAACAGACGATACTTCACATTCACGCAACCTTCCTTCATTATTGATATGGTCTAACGTTGATGTAAAGATAGCATAGCGAACGAAAGCGGGCACATATTTGAACTACTTAACGCGGATGGCAGATATTTTTTCACCGGAAGATATTAACATACCAAGAAATTATAGGCACTGCACACAGGTAGGCGTTACTTTGCTCTGTTAGAGGAAATGAATGAAGACCAAATATTAATTTGATGGATTGCGCTCCCGCTGTAAGTGCCAGTGTTTCTCGGTCATTTTTCACTTTCATATTTACTTGTTTTTGTTGCACACTGACCGAAAAACACGTGTGAAGGGTAAACATCGAACTGCGCAAATATTACTTTGATTAATAACGCGCATCAACCGAGCTTGTCAGCTTGGTTATACGTAGCTTCTTTTTTGTTAGTTTAGATGGCAAGTGCCACTTATGGGAGAACTCCCACCAAACCTGCCTTTCTTCAAGAAAAAATATGTTTTTAACATTTATTTCTGGAATATCGTCCATGACATTCTCTGGATTCCCAACTATGGATATCATAATACGTAGAACTGTGTCAAGTGTCACTTCTTGGAACATTCCCACCAAACCTGCCTTTCTTCAAGAAAAATAAAGTTTTCACGTTTATTTCTGGAATATCTTCCGTGGGTATTATAATACGGAGTACTGATATTTCATAAACCCCAAAATCTTCCGTTTTTTGTCGGTGGTTTTCGACAGTGATTTCCCTTGTCTGTTTTCAGTGTAGTCTTACCGCCATTTTATTTGACCAGCTACTTAATCCTTGCACTTCTAATCTCCATATCAGGTACGCTTTTAAAAGTTCTATTGAAGGAAACTTAAAATCGATTAATCTTAGACAAAGGTGAACAATTTCAAAGTTAGTTTGTACACAAGTTTCGTACACGTGACCATGACCAATTCAAGTACGTATACACATGTAGAGTTGTGTTGGAACCGGAAATGTCACAAATCTTACTACCAAGTAAGGCAGTGGGTCTATTTTACATATAATGCAAGGTTTGCACTTGATGTTAACCATTGAGTTTATTTACGAGTCTAAAAATCCTTTGTCTGTATGTGAACATTTCTTTTGACTTTTCAGAGATTTCTGTACCAATAAAACGGTCCAGTAATTAAAAATGGTGTACACTATCGTTTCCTTAGCTGTGCCAGTGGGAAAAGGGAGTGTTGAGGAGAAGCTGTAGTAAAGGATGGGCTCCTGGGATATCATCAAAAATGTATCATAACGAGATGAGACAACGGTAGCAATACTTGCGGATACACTCGGAGCATGTCAAATAAACACTTATGTAGTGCCAGTTATCGGATAAAATCACTCAAACATATCCGAAATAAGATTCATCAGTTTGGTATGAATAATAAAGGCTAGTTATTAAGACTGCCATTGGACGAAATGTTTCTATCGAGACACCGGTGATTTACACTCTTTCGAAAGCTCGCAAAATAAGTTTTTGATTCCTGTCTGTCAAAACAAGTTAACAAACCTGTTTACCATCTCCAAGCAGGATTATCCAATGAGTCGGGAGTGATGAAACCTGAGGGGATTTATGGAGTAAGTGTTATTTCTGTAGAATATATTGGGCTGTATAGCCTTTATTTCTGAAGTAAGAGTAAGAAGACCCCAAGGACTCGTAAACTACGCTACAATTAATGGAAACTGTTAAATAATACACACAAACAAAATTGATTGATCGCGAGTAATCAGTGAAGCACATTCCAGCTAAGGATAAAAACTCCCTTAAATTAGTTTTTTTTTTGCGAATGACGTATTATTTAAAGTAAACAAGCTAACATAGTTAGGCATGTGTGCATTGAAGTATTATCATTATCACAGAGAGGCCACGTCTATAAGAATGTCTGCTACGTACGTAGAAACGCCTCCCATTAGTCACGGTGTTGGCACGACTCTTCTGTTACAACGGAGTTTGTATGTAAGCATTAATTATAAAAAAAAGTTAAGTAATTGTTACTGAGTAGGATAAATTGATACTATAGTGCAATTATAAGTAAAAGTACGTATTGGTGGGTAACTTATCAAAGCATACTCGTTTACTCGAAAAATGTTCTATAGAAGTAAAACGTCTTATACGATGCCATTTCAAATTATCTCTTTTTTGTGCGCATCCGGTTTGTTTCTTTCATATACTTTCTTCATGTGTGTGTTGTATATAAATGTTACTGGGTGTTTAGTATGTATCTATGTTAGTACGTGATATATATCTGCATATCCCCGAAACCTACGTACGGCTACATATTTACGTTCTCCGTCACAAAGTTATTGTATATAATGATTTACATGTGTGAATGTGATGTTACAAACTTAAGGTATGTCAAACGGTTGACCTTTTTAAACATCGATTAATTAAGTACAAAATGAAATATTACCTTGAGTGAATAGTACAGATGGAACATGACAGTCGTGACGTCATTGGCATCAGGTTTTTTGAAACATGAGCTTGTCCTAATTATCAGGGACCACGGCGGGGACCGTATTGATTCCCCAAATTTAAAACTAAGACATTTGATGGTACGTATATCCTATTTATCACATAATCGGCCTGTTATCCAGTGAATTCGCCCGTGTAATATTTTCACATATGTCACTAGTGTAATATACTCTGGAGCGTTTTTCATTGGCTGTGTCAGTCAAAAATCGATTGTGTCGTCATAATATGGACAATGACGTGACGTTATAAATTGTGAATGGCGCAACAAAATGTCCGTCTCCGTTTGATTAAACCCTCTACATTTTTTGCTTTAAAACCTGTCAAAATGTCAGTTTTCTGAGTTATGTGATAAACAGTATCTTAAATTTGTTTTCATTTCATATGAGCTTTTATGAAAATATTCTCGAAGTTTTAATTTTTGCTCGCAAAGGCTCGCAAAAAAAACACCTCCCAAGATTCGTTTCATAAATTCTCATATGAAATGAAAAAATCAGTTAAGATCCTATACATGAATCACTACCAGAAACGGCTATATCAATATCAGGTGCACAAGTACATTGTGTACAAATCAGGTAAATGAGGTTTTAAAGAACGTCACAG
Organism: Mizuhopecten yessoensis; assembly: GCF_002113885.1. Classification (NCBI taxonomy): domain Eukaryota; kingdom Metazoa; phylum Mollusca; class Bivalvia; order Pectinida; family Pectinidae; genus Mizuhopecten; species Mizuhopecten yessoensis. The sequence goes on along the minus strand of NW_018408386.1, from coordinate 225,473 downwards.
AAATTGTATCATTTTCTGCTTCCCATTGTTACATATCAATTCATAGTTTGTAGTTGAAACCTTAAGTGAAGTTCTAAAACATAGAAAACAACAAAGAGATATCTTCTTCTGAACACTAAATATTTTATTCATACAATATATGACATAAAATTCTCATAATGCATTTCTAATCTGTTGGAAACCTTGCAAATAAAAAATGGCTTATACCACACCAACCTCACAAAATAAAGAAATTTTGTACGGTTTTGAATGCATATACATTGTATATGATTTACTTTACAAAACTTATCCCAAACTCACACTTAACGGTAGAAAGCAGTAATGAGTGCCCTATAATAATCTCGTAAACTGAATTAAGTTATAAGGTATGAGGAACAAGTCATATATAGTTCTGTCAGCTTTATCTGATACTAATTAAAGTAAAATCTTGATGCGATTATTTTTATAATTATTAACACTGGAAACGCATATGGATATCTTCAGATTCAATATAAAAAATAAACCCTTAGATATCATCCACAATCATTATCATATTAGAAATATTTACATAATTTAGATTAAGAGAGTTGGTTTGGGTTTGGTTTTATTTTGTATAGTATCCTATCAATAACTTAGGTCCTTTCAGGACGCGCCTCCAAGTGAGGCTGACATAACTATAGATTTGGATGATTTGATTTACATTTCTAAATAACTACCGTTACACAATGGTCAAACTCCCTATCACCGGTTAGAGCACTAAACATGCCTACACAATTATTTGCACAAGAAATGTGTGCCGTCTTTGTGTGTCCTCTCCATTTTCAATAAGAACTATATGTGTCTGTTAATACAAACCTGAGATTACCTGGTGCTGAAAACTTTGTGATATCTAGCTTATGTCCTGTATTCAAATTGATCCACAGAAATGATTTAATTCTACCCTAAACTTTATAATTTTTAGGTTTTTAATTTAATCAGATATTGGCAAGCTAACGTTAAAATTTTGAAACAACATTCAGCAATATCATAAAATGAAAACAATTTTGAATCCTTTTTTATCATCTTAATTGTCAAGAATTTAGACACATATATAGCTCAATTGTACATATAACTGAGTTATGAATATATAATAATATTCCATATAAGCAAAAATGCACTGGAAGATATACACCATACGAAATTTATATGTAATGCATAAACATATTCAAATTAAGAATATTTTCTATAGAAAACATTACCTTTTCAGAATAAGGCGTCAATTAACATGAAATAAATAAACCATGAGCTTGCTCATTAGAATTCCATGCCCCACTTTGTGGCTCACAACCCCTATAAACATGGCATAACACTAAACAAAAGATATACAGTATAAGTATACTACTACAACAATTTTCAGAGATTCCATTTCATATAACATTTATAAAAATTAATTGTTCAACAAAATAACAATATGCATCTTCAAGCATTTTGATGTTCAGCGACATTTTAACACAAAATAAGGGATTGTTACTCACAAACGTATCACACACTGGCTTATCTTAGTCTGGATGTCATTGCATGACATTAACCCTGTCACCACTGTAGACCATAATGAACCCACCCAGATCTATTTATGGTAGAGTTTATTGAAGTTACATAGGGGTGAAAGGGTTAAGTGCTGGACTTACAGAGCACCAGAAATATTGGATATTTATATCAGAAAACCAACCTGAGGTTACCACCACCACTTATTGAACACGGTATTACAGTGCTAATAACATTGATTTTTCTGTTTTATAAAATTTAGCTCTTGACACTTTATCTATAAACAAAAGATCCCAGGAGGATCTTGGTGCTGTACACAATTTTTGAATACAATCTTCATTGGTCCTATATAAGTTTGATCTTCCTCAGATCTGTTGAAACGAGTCATGTCATCAGTCAATGCATCTTATGGTAACAAAACTGTGCTGTCATGATAAAACCACCCTCATTATATTACAGAGGGTGAAAAAGATGTCAGTTCAACTGCACTGAAAATTTCCCAGGGTACTCTATTGTTTGACAGAGGGTGAAAAAGATGACGAATAAACTACACAGAAAATTTTTCGGTGTACACTATTATTTGACAGAGGGTGAAAAAGATGACAAATAAACTGCACAGAAAATTTTTCGGTGTACACTATTATTTGACAGAGGGTACGTGAAAAAGATTTAAACTGCACTGAACATTTCCCAGTGTACACTATTATTTGAACCATGCTGTTAATACTGTTTTAATGAATGTGGCTTCATTACATAACAGCGAAGTGAGATTGTTATTATCTGTACTTCCTTATAATGCAACTTGAATGATGTAACGGGAAATTTTTGATGCAGTTTAATTTCAACCTTTTTCGTCTGCCATAAAGACGGAGAATTTCTCATTACAGCAAACTTTAATATGCAACAAAATATATATGATAATTAAATGTGAGTGGTGAATTTATACTGGACGAAAAATTTCCCAGTTTACAGTAATTATATATAATCGTGGCAAGTCACTTTTCTCTAAAGAAACATGATGTTTATGAACTTGAGTGGCAAGATATTTGAAATTACAGGAGGCACAATAAGAGAACAAAGGTCAGGGGTCATGCACAACTATTTATCCATTAATTTTATGAGCGCACAAACACCACCTTTTATAAACCTCGTCCCTTTCAAAAAAAAATCAATTAATTCCTTCTGTCAACATTTTGCTGGCAGAGTTGTGCATGCATCTCCCAAAACAAAAAATAGTTAATACTTCTAGATGGCCTAGTTTCATCTTAGAAAATATCTCGGTAGCTGTCTACGTATCATTAAAAATATGAAAACCCTCTTTTGGAGCTCGGCAAAAGTACATCTGGGTGTTATCTAACAGTCAGAAGTAAAATGAAATAAAACCAAGCACTTCTCTATTTAGTACAATATGTATATATTCTTTCCCTGATATCAAGTTGAGACAAAGAATTTGTCAGAAGTTAAATTTTCCCGACATGTCCTCAGCTTATAATGTTTTCGTCTATGGTGTAAAGATTAATATGATGCTTACCATGATTTTAAACAAGAATTTTGATACATTTAAAAAACTTCATGACAGGCATAACTAGAACATGAACTTGTCAGGAAAGGCCCTGCTAAGTACATGTCGTTAACCATGAGCACCACACGCATATATATATATATATACACACCTGTCATAAATAGGTTTACAGAGAAATGCCTATCGGGGATAACAATCAAAGAAGTGTATAAACTAGCTATTGTTATCTGTAGATGTTGCGTATGTTGTACATAGTAAAACATTCTGGACGCAATTAAAGCAATATAATTCATACATATTACATTGTACAACTAACTGACAAGAATGACATTTTCCACCTTTTTGATTGCAGAATTTTCCGAATCCCATCTATTTTCCTGATTAGGAAAATAGAACAAATATTAGTTTGATACAAAATACATTGTGCAGTTACTTGAAGGGTGGTGCATGCTAGGATGGGTTAGGTAGATTGTCATTGAAATGAAATCAAAAACCTTGAACAAATCATTATTCTAATAATTTGTGATGTAACAAGGTATTTCATTGGATAATGAAAAAAGGCAAACATAAAACAATAACTTATAATTACAATAGGGACATGATGTCACAATTGATGGATGCAAAACTGGTTATTTATAGATATTCTGGATTACAAATACTAAAATCAGATCAGTCAGAAATATTGATGTGCATGTACAAGCCAAGTATTTTGTAGAAAATGATAGTAATGAACTGAAAGTAATATAGACCTGGTTACATAGCACAGACATACCAGTTCACTGCTTTTTTTTTTATCAAATTTTAATTCTCAGCATATTAGATATTTTCTTGCTTCCCTAATCCATGTAAAAGTAGATAAAAACCCTATGGTACAATCAATGTTAATAATATTGGTTGTTATAATAATACTGGTTATAATAATCAGGAGAGTAAGGATAATTGGTATAATACCAATAGCTGTACTCGTCCTGGGGACGATACTGCCATTGCCGATTTAGAAATCTCTCGCGTCCACGATAGGGGTGCATTGGCGGAATGTCTGAAATATGATCGTGTCTGTGATAGTTCATTGGGATGGCGGTAACTGGCATGTCTGAAATATGATCATAACAAACGTGTCACATCAGTGTCAGGTAGGTGTTTGATTAGCTGCTAGTTGTTAGGTGAGAACAAGAGTCTGAGAGACAAATAAACTATATATTCAATATGTTGTTTATATATTTAATATAACACAATACGGTATAAGTATTGACATAAATTAGTAAGTGCTGCAAAGTATTGTCAAAAGACCTAATACTTAACTTTTCTACTTCATTTATCACTGTAGAATATATATATGCCAGCTAGAAATATTTTACTAGTAAAATTGGCATTCAAAAATGGACGGTAATATTAAATGGAGAAAAAAAAATTGAAAATGTATATAGACAGTATATTAATAAATGATGATGTGATGGATGGATTTTCAAGAACAAAATAAATAAAGGGGACGGACATTTCATAAACAAGAACCAAAGACGATTAATTTTGAGAATGTAAAATTTAAATGGATCGGCAAAGAATGGGCAAACTAAATTAATTAAACATCAAACAATAAAAATAACAAACAAGAGGCCCAATGGGCCTAAATCGCTCACCTGGTATTAATCTCACAAATAATCTTTAAAGTGGACTAAAATACAGCTACAGGCAGAATATCAGTGTTTGACTCATAAGAACCTATTAAATGATTTAAACATATGACGCCTGTGACCTTGAATGTCAAACAAGGACATAAGGTTGAACAGAGTTTATAGTCGTCCAACCAAGCATGCTTCTGGCAAAATATCATTACCCTGGACCTTTTGGTTATACAGAACAAGTCATTTATTTGAAAAAAAATGGTAGTCCTTAATCCCAGCATGTTAATGGCCAAATATCATCATCCTTAGCCTTTTGCTTATTGAGAAGAGGTCGTTTAAAGGTTTTAAACATATTTGACCCTGTGACCTTTAATATATAATGAGGTCATTCGTTTGAATAAACTTGGTAGTCCTTCATCCTAGCATGCTACTGGCCAAATAGCATCACCCTAGGACTTTTGGTCATGAAAAGATGTTGTTCAAAGGTTTTAAACATATTTGACCATTGTGACCTTGATTAATTGTCAAGGTCATTCATTTTAACAAACTAGGTAGCACTTCATCCCAGCATGCTACAGGCTAAATATTATAACCCTCAGCCTCTTGGTTATTGAGAAGAAGTAGTTTTGAAGGTTTTAAACATATCTGACCCCTGTGACCTGGAAAATGGGTGAAGGTCATTTGTTTGAACAAACTTGGTAGCCCTTCATCCCAGCATGCTAAAGGCCAAATATAATCAACCTAGGCCTCTTTGTTATTCAAAAGAAGTCGTTCAAAGATTTTAACATATTTGACCCCTGTAACCTTGGATATGAGAGAAGTTCATTCATTCGAACATATTTGGTAGCCCTTCATCCCAGCATATAACGGGCAAAATATCATAACCCTAGGCCTCTTGGTAGTTCAGAAAAAGTTGTTTAACGGTTTTAAACATATTTGACCCCTGCAACCTTGAAAATGGGCAAAGGTCATTTGTTTCAACAAACTTGGTAGCCCTTCATCCCTGCATGTTACTGGCCAAATAACATTATCCTTTCCCTCTTAGGTATTCAGAAGAAGTTGTTTAAAGGTTTTAAACATATTTGACCCCTGTGACCTTGAAAATGGGTGAAGGTCATTTGTTTGAAAAAATTTGGTAGCCATTCATTTCAGCATGTTACTGGCCAAATATCATCACCCTAGGTCTTTTTGTTATTCAGAAGAAGTCATTCAAAGATTTTAACATATTTGACCCATGTGACCTTGAAAATGGGTGAAGGTCATTCATTTGAACAAACTTGGTAGCCCTTAATTTCGGGATGCTACTGGCCAAATATCATCATCCAAGGCTGTTTGGTTATTGAGAAGAAATTGTTTCAAAGGTTTTAAACATATTTGACCCATGTGACCTTGGAAATGGGAGAAGGTCATTCATTTGAACAAACTTGGTAGCCCTTGATTCCAGGATGCTACTGGCCAAATATCATCAACCTAGGCCTTTTGGTTACTGAAAAGAAGTTGATTAAGTAAAAAGTTGACGCCGGACAGACGGACGACGAACGGACGACAGACGCCACACCATGGCATAAGCTCACTTGCCCTTCGGGCAGGTGAGCTAAAAATCAAACCAACTAACAGTAAGAAAATAATTTCACAGACAAAAAAAGTCCAATACATGTATGTGCAGTGTCATCGTTATCACAGCGGTATACAAAGAGATGTACTAATGACAACAGGCCATCTCCTCTTACATACAGAATCTAGTCCATTCCTACTACATGAATAAATATTCAAAAAACATGCTATCGTTTTTTCGATGTAATTATCACAGCTGTTTCATCACACCAGACCAGGTGTGTTGACTAGGAATCGACAGGTGTGACATGTCGCACTCCCTGACTGGAGTCCTTACTTGTGGGTCGTTGCACCACCTCTGGGTTGTAGTCAGGTGGTGGCTCCACACCCCTATCCTTGCCTCGTCCATTAACATGACTCTTCACAGGTGGTTTGGAAAATTGGAGATCATGCTGCAAGTAGATAAAAATATGTATCAGCCGGTGTACTCTCCTTTTCATGTTTTATTTCAGTGCGATCCCTACAAGTCAATAGTGTAATAAAGTGTTCCTTCCTAGTCCATAGTGCTAAATAGTGTTCCATTCTAGTCCATAATGATATATAGCCATCCCCACTAGTCAATAGTGTAATATAGTGTTCCCTCCTTGTCCAGTATTCCCTCTTAGTCCATAGTGTTATATAGTGTTCCCTCTTAGTCCATAGTGTTATATAGTGTTCCCTCTTAGTCCATAGTGTTATATAGTGTTCCCTCCTATTACATAGTGTTATATAATGTTCCCTCCCAGTCCATAGTGTTATAAAGTGTTCCCACCTAGTCAATAACATTATATAGTGTTCCCTCCTTGTCCAGTATTCCCTCCTAGTCCATTGTGTTATATATTGTTCCTTCTAAGTCTAAAGTGTTATAAAGTGTTCCCTACTAGTCAAAAGTGTTATATAGTCTCCCTGCTAGTCATTAGTGTTATATAGTGTTCCCTCCTAGTCTCTTGTGTTATATAGAGTTCCCTTCTAGTCCATAGTGTTATATAATGTTCCCTTCTAGTCCATAGTGTTATAAAGTGTTCCCTCCTAGTCAATAGCGTTATATAGTCTCCCTGCTAGTCATTAGTGTTATATAGTGTTCCCTCCTATTACATAATGTTATATATTGTTCCATCCTAGTCCTTAGTGTTATATAGTGTTCCCTCCTAGTTCATAGTGTTATATAGTGTTCCCTCCTAGTCCATAGCATTATATAATGTTCCCTCCTTGTCCAGTGTTCTCTCCTAGTCCATAGTGTTATATATTATTCCTTCTAAGTCTTCAGTGTTATATTGTGTTCCCTCCTATTACATAGTGTTATATGTTCCCTCCTAGTCCATAGTGTTAAAAAAAAATGTTCCCTCCTAGTCGATAGCCTTATATAGTCTTTCCTCCATGTCCAGTATTCCCTGCTAGTCTATAGTGTTATATAATGTTCCCTTCTAGCCCAGAGTGTTATAAAGTGTTCCCTCCTAGTCAATAGTGTTATATAGTCTCCCTCCTAGTCCATATTGTTATATAGTGTTCCCTCCTATTACATAGTGTTATATAGGGTTCCCTCCTATTACATAGTGTTATATAGTGTTCCCTTCTATTACATCGTGTTATATAGGGTTCCCTCCTATTACATAGTGTTATATAGTGTTCCCTTCTATTACATAGTGTTATATAGGGTTCCCTCCTATTACATAGTGTTATATAGTGCTCCCTCCTATAACATAGTGTTATAAAGTGTTCCCTCCTATTACATAGTGTTATATAGGGTTCCCTCCTATTACATGGTGTCATAGTGCTCCCTCCTATTACATAGTGTTATAGTGTTCCCTCCTATTACATAGTGTTATATAGGGTTCCCTCCTATTACATAGTGTTATATAGTGCTCCCACCTATTACATAGTGTTATAAAGTGTTCCCTCCCATTACATAGTGTTATAGTGTTCCCTCCTATTACATAGTGTTATATAGGGTTCCCTCCTATTACATAGTGTTATATAGGGTTCCCTCCTATTACATAGTGGTATTTAGTGTTCCCTCCTATTACATAGTGTTATATAGTGCTCCCTCCCATTACATAGTGTTATAGTGTTCCCTCCTATTACATAGTGTCATAGTGCTCCCTCCTATTACATAGTGTTATATAGGGTTCCCTCCTATTACATAGTGTTATTTAGTATTCACTTCTTCGTTAGTATTCCTTCTTAATTAACTCGTGTGCTACACATGTATTTCTTTCGTTTATTTTTATTACTACACAATAATCATAAAAAACCTGAAACATTATTTAATATTATTATGCATTAAGCATTAAGAATATACATTTTTAATGAAGAATCAAATTTGGTAGAAAAACGTTGATATGTCAACTTAGTATACATTAAACATCTTAGTCTAATAAACACTGAAATTTACGAAAATTAAAAACAACAAGAAAAAATTGAATAGCTTGGCAAGCTGAATCAGTCCAGCATGCCAGAAACTGATCGCAGACTGTTGATGGACAAAAGTACAGGAAGCATGCATCACGATTCTGATATAAACTAAACGATTCTGTATCACAGCTGTAACCGATATAAACAAGATCAATTAGTTCTGGATACAGCTGTAATCACTCTAATCACAACCAATGGTGTCCAACATGATAAATTACCGTATCCCCAAGTGCATGTATCACATGCTTCATCTTTCATGCATCCATAAATCAGAGTTACTAAATACGCTTTTTGAACATTTTAAATGTGGGAGAGAAGAATTTTCAAACAATCAATCTGACAGCAACAGCCTAAAAATAATGTTCGTTTAATTGTGTCTGATCATCTATCAACAGGTTGTAAAGCCGATTACCTGTTGAATATAAAATATACAAAATATCTACCCATAACACAATGGGCACCCTAGCTAACAATATCTCCAAAAGTTAAAATAGAATCACAGAAGTTGTCACAAAATATCTACCCATAATACAATGGGCATCCTAGCTTAACAATATCTCCAAAAGTTAAAATAGAATCATAGAAGTTGTCACAAAATATCTACCCATAACACAATGGGCATCCTAGCTTAACAATATCTCCAAAAGTTAAAATAGAATCAAAGAAGTTGTTGTTACACGACATGAACTGNGTCACAAAATATCTACCCATAACACAATGGGCACCCTAGCTAACAATGTCTCCAAAAGCTAAAATAGAATCATAGAAGTTGTCACAAAATATCTACCCATAACACAATGTGCACCCTTGCTTAACAATATCTCCAAAAGTTTAATAGAATCATAGAAGTTGTCCCATAACACAATGGGCACCCTAGCTAACAATATCTCCAAAAGTTAAAATAGAATCAAAGAAGTTGTTGTTACACGACATGAACTGTGATGTTGTTACGTGACATAAACTGGGATGTTGTTGTTATGTGACATGAACTGGGATGTTGTTGTTACATGACACTGGGATGTTGTTACGTGACACGAACTGGGATGTTGTTGTTACGTGACATGAACTGGGATGTTGTTATGTGACATGAACTGGGATGTTGTTGTTACGTGACACTGGGATATTGTTACGTGACACGAACTGGGATGTTGTTGTTACGTGACATGAACTGGGATGTTGTTGTTACATGACACTGGGATGTTGTAACGTGACACAAGCTGGGATGTTGTTGTTATGTGACATGAACTGGGATGGTGTTGTTATGTGACACAAACTGGGATGTTGTTGTTATGTGACACGAACTGGGATGTTGTTATTACGTGACAGGAACTGGGATGTTGTTGTTACGTGACAGGAACTGGGATGTTGTTGTTATGTGACAGGACCTGGGATGTTGTTGTTATGTGACAGGATCTGGGATGTTGTTGTTATGTGACATGAACTGGGATGTTGTTGTTACGTGACATAAACTGGGATGTTGTTACGTGACATGAACTGTGATGTTGTTATGTGACATGAACTGGGATGTTTTTGTTACGTGACACGAACTGGGATGTTGTTATTACGTGACACGAACTGGGATTATGTTGTTACGTGACATGAACTGGGTTGTTGTTGTTATGTGACATGAACTGGGATGTTGTTACGAGACATGAACTGGGATGATGTTGTTACTGACATGAACTGGGATGTTGTTACGCGACATGAACTGGGATGTTGTTACGCGACATGAACTGGGATGTTGTTACGCGACATGAACTGGGATGTTGTTTCGTGACACAAACTGGGATGTTGTTGTTACGTGCCATGAACTGGGATGTTGTTATGTGACACAAACTGGTATGATGTTGTTATGTGACACAAACCGGGATGTTGTTGTTATGTGACACAAACTGGGATGATGTTGTTACGTGACATGAACTGGGATCTGGGATGTTGTTGTTATGTGACATGAAATGGGATGTTGTTGTTATGTGACACAAACCGGGATCTTGTTGTTACGTGACAGGAACTGAGATGTTGTTGTTATGTGACACAAACCGGGATCTTGTTGTTACGTGACAGGAACTGAGATGTTGTTGTTATGTGACACAAACTGGTATGATGTTGTTATGTGACACAAACCGGGATGTTGTTGTTATGTGACACGAGCGGGGATGTTGTTACGTGACAGGAACTGGGCTGTTGTTGTTATGTGACAGGATCTGGGATGTTGGTGGTATGTGACATGAACTGGGATGTCGTTACGTGGCATGAACTGTGATGTTATTGTTACGTGACACGAACTGGGATGTTGTTGTTTTGTGACAGGAACTGGGATGTTGTTATTACGTGACAGGAGCTGGGATGTTGTTGTTATGTGACACGAACTGGGATGTTGTTACGTGACACGATCTGGGAGGTTGTTGTTACGTGACACGAACAGGGATGTTGTTGTTACGTGACATAAACTGGGATGTTGTTACGTGACAGGAACTGGGCTGTTGTTGTTATGTGACAGGACCTGGGATGTTGTTATTATGTGACAGGATCTGGGATGTTGGTGGTATGTGACATGAACTGGGATGTCGTTACGTGGCATGAACTGTGATGTTATTGTTACGTGACACGAACTGGGATGTTGTTGTGACGAGACAGGATCTGGGATGTTGTTGTTACATGACAGGAACTGGGATGTTGTTGTTATGTGACATGAAATGGGATGTTGTTGTTATGTGACAAGAACTGGGATGTTGTTGTTATGTGGCAGGACCTGGGATGTTGTTGTTATGTGACACGAACTGGGATGTTGTTGTTACGTGACACGAACTGTGTTTCATTGCCTGCCATTGGTTTTATAAACTTGACATGCTTGTATAATGAGAAGTTTAGGGTAAGCTACATGAATATAAGCATATTAATATCGTGACACTTTTGTGACAATTCATCAGTTACACACCTTATCCATTAACAAAACATATCTTTAATATTCAGTAAACCATGATTTTATAATCAAGCGTTTATCATAAGTACAAAAAGTGTTTAAATATTATTACGACTAAAATATTTACGTTCAACTAGGTACGCTTTTCAGTTTGGTAAACTTACAGAACTGTTTAAAACCAAATTTTGTGCATTTTCCTCTTAGGGTTTACATGTCATAGTAATGTAGTATTTGTTGGTTCCTCTCAAAATAGTTTTATGTTTAGTGAATTCATATGAGTGCACAATGACTTCAAAGTGAGCATGTCAGAACCCCAGAAATAACAATGCATATGGACAACACATTAGAAGGATTTTGTAAAGAGAAATTATAGACATGTGTATATTTTTGCTTCTGGTTGATATAATTCATGCAGTAATAAAAATATAATACATTTAGAAATAAAAATTGTTGTTCAGTATTATATCTATAATGTGTTTTATTGCTTCTGCACCCTAACGGATAGAAATAAACAACATTTGTATAACCAGTGTGATATGGTGTGCCATTCTCAGTACTCTACATCATCGCCAAAATCACGATAGGATGTCATCCAAATTTAGTTTTTTTTTTTTTTTTTAAATAACCACCATGTTAAGTCTTTGTCAAAAACCAAGACATTACCTGATTGTATATCTGTGATTTGGAACTTTAAATATCATGGAAAAATGTCAAAACTGTACCAACTGCGATAGCCTCATGTTACATTGTTTTATATTTGAATTAGGGACATAACTTATGTATGCTTAACCAGTTGAGTTCACAATAAAAAAAGTAATTAAATTAAAGTACAGAATGAAAAAAAAAAATTAATTCAAATTGTGGTCACTAAATTGTAACATCCGTTTATCTATAAGGGTGGTATGACAACAACATTTCATGTTTCTGTTGTGACATTGCTACTTACTGACTGTAGCATGTACATAACTTGGCAAAATTCTAATGTTGATAACAGATAAAGACCTGTCTTCACTCCGTCTCACACAGATAAGAGGTACTCACTTCCTACTACTAGGTACCCCAAATATTGTGGCTTGTATCATAAAACAGACACATGAAAAAAGCAGCCATTATTGTTTTAGATACCCTCTGTGGATTTTTCTTCGAAATGTAATGCCAAGCATTATATGCTGAAGTAAACATACATATTCTTGTTTACTTGGCCCGACGATAAATCCAATCCTCTCGCTGCGACACTCTAAAAGTTAATTACCACGCTAATAACCTTCAGGCGACCTCTGCCAGTGTCTTAATTTCCTGTCCATTTTGACCTAGATTTATATCTAAGGAACCACATTAACAGCAGGATATGTCTACAACTTTCGGTGACAAAGTACATTTGTAAACTAATTTCAAAATTATGCAAAACTCTTAAATTTATTAATTTCCTTAATATGCATTAACTATTCTAATTAAAACTATGCAGTCCACATTCAATCAATGAGAACATGTCTGCAAAGCACAGGCACATTCTGACAATCAATATGATCTATATTTTCGGAATGAAATGAATTTAACTTGCCAATAGTCTTTTTTTTTCAAAATCAATTAAAAAACTGATAAACTCGCAAATGCCTGTGTTCATCTCTTAATGCATATAATACGGTAGCTATAAGTTGGTGATCTCAACTGTTTCCAGGTCATGACTCAAGGACTAAGTTCCTTGGGGCAGACATGACCCCTGAGACGATCACTGTAGCATGAGTATTTTCATCTCTTTGTGCTGAGCAATGGTATACATGGTAATATGGTGGGGATATCTACCAATGGCTTGTTCTCAGTTCCCCCACTTTTTAAAATACCATGGGGAGAAGAATGTCGTTAGAATGGTTATAGTCTGTTTCTGAGTAGTATTGACAGTATTTACCTGTGTTTTCACCTGTGGTTAACCCTTCTATCTATCTAAGCTGAAAGCTGATCATATGATCAAATGTTTAAACTCAAATACTTCAATATTAATTATATATAAATTAACAAAATATATTGGATATATCCATTCTGTAGTTCTTGTATTGCTGATGTTTTATTTTGTAATAATTTTGTACTTTAAACATATTATTAAAATAATAATATGAATAGTTATAAAATGAAACTTTTCTTTATTATTGTAACATTTAATAAGATGCCTAAATACCTAGTAAGAATGGTTATGTGTGACTAAGAGTGTTGTGTTTAACAGTTGATAATTAAACTTTTTAAAAAAAAATATTAAAAAAATAAAAATTCCTAGATGATAGAAGTATAGCATAACTATCATAAGAATAATTTAATAACTTTAATTATCCAAGCTATTATTTCCATCCTGGTGAACTAGAAGTGATCACGGCCTATGATAATTAGTGAGATAACGATGAGTTTTACCAATATATCTAAACACACCTTGAGAACCAGACGATGGACTTTATGGAGTACGCGAACACATAGCCACACATCTCTTACATCTGGGATAATTTACAACAAAAATGTGTGACACTTGACTGTTGGACTGTAGTGTATAATTGCCATAATAACAGTTCTATTTTTTTTTGCTTGGCCTTTTTTTTATTATGATGCAACAATCCCACATATTTTGTATCTCGGCCTCATTTGTTTGTGTTTAAATAATAAATAAAATTATTAGTGCCAGTTTGAGGGTAAAACAATTCATAAATATCATTTTTAAAATGATGTCTTATCTACAAAGGGTAGCTGTACTGTACACATGTACAGGAATTTTATGACATGATTCCTTAGAAGATATATAATAATAATAATAATAATTGGAGGTTCTTTTATACCGCTTTATTACATCCTAGTTCCTCTCAAAGCGGTTCACAAATTATTATCCATGGTTAAACCTTTGCAACCAGCCAATACATTTCTCAACTCCATGGGGAGCATATATATATACAGCCGGAGCTGCCATTTCGGCGCTAACATCTAGCATTCAACAATTCTAGCACTGCCCAACCACATACTCATTTACAGCTGAGTAGACTGGAACAAGCGGAGTAAAGTATCTTGCTCAAGGATACAACACATTGCCGTGCCGTGGTGCGAACCCGCAACCCTTCACAGGGGTCAAATGTCTTAAAAGCTTCCAAAAGACTTCTCAATAACCAAAAGGCCAAGGGTACTGATATTGGGCCTGTAGCATGCTGGGATGAAGGGCTACCAAGTTTGTTCAAATAAATGACCTTCATCCATTTTCAAGGTCACAGGGGTAAAATATGTTAAAATCTTTAAACAACTTCTTCGGAATAACCAAGAGGCCTAGGGTGATGATATTTGGCCAGGAGGATGTTGGCATGAAGGGCTACCAAGTTTGTTCGAACAAATGGCCTTCACTCATATTCAAGGTCAAAGGAGTCAATTGTCTTCAAAACCTTTAAACGAATTCAAGTTTGTTCAAATAAATGACCTTCATCCATTTTCAAGGTCACAGGGGTCAAATATGTTAAAATCTTTAAACAACTTCTTCTGAATAACCAAGAGGCCTAGGGTGATGATATTTGGCCAGGAGGATGTTGGCATGAAGGGCTACCAAGTTTGTTCGAACAAATGACCTTCACTCATATTCAAGGTCAAAGGAGTCAATTGTCTTTAAAACCTTTAAACGACTTCTTCTGTATAACCAAAAGGTCCAGGGTGATGATATTTGGCCAGAAGGATGTTGGCATGAAGGGCTACCAAGTTTGTTCAAATATTCAAAAAACATATATATCCATAACCTAACATACCACATACACAGAAAAGCTACAAGTCAGACGGGTAACTTTCACACAGGTAAGTTACCTGTGGAGTAAGTATGAAACAGACTATAATTGGTTTGCCATTGTCTCCCTATATCAACACTTTTCTTTGTTCTATAAATTTACATGTTATGACTCAGGGACTACGTACTATGTCCCCAGGAATGGGGCCAGACCCGGGAAAACATTCCTAATGGGTCTTAACGCCCAGCAATTGTGCAAATGGCAATAGGGTAAGGCTCAATGTTGTGATTGATTTTATTTGTCTCAACACCTTTGCATTACAATGGTATACTGAGAGATAGATATATAAATATTTCATGTACAGTAATTAGCATGCGTGGTTATATAGAGGGATACAGTATAATAGAAACGGAGATGTACTGCAGTTACATATAATAAATACTTTCATGCAGGGGAACAGACAGAATTATTTTTTTTGATAAAAGTACATCATTTTTTCAGGAATGCTTTTCTTTTAGATGACATTATAACCTTAAGCGATAAAACACTATGACGTCTAATTAACATAGAGAATAGAGAAATTTTCCTTTCATTATCTAATGCCGGACATTCAAATATATAATGGAATTCATCTATGATATCTCTTACATCACACAATTGACAAATACGTTCATGTCTTGGTATATTACTCCTAATTCCGGCTCCTACAGGTAATATATATAAGTTAGTATTTCTGGTTCTAAACCTACAAAGAGTATAAGCATCATTTTTTGAGAGAATATTTAAGTAGTTTTCGAACACGACTTCTTCCTTAAAGACTCTGTATATGGTGGATTTTGGAGAATCTCTGCATATTTCTGCCCAGTTTTGTTTGAACTGATCAATCAAGTTAAGTTTTATTTTTGAAACAAGCCACTATAGACTAATTGGATTTTGGTTTAACCAGATGTTAGAGAGTCCGCAATTATTCAGAGTACTCATTATGCTTTCTATCCATGCGAAGGAACCATTTTTTTCTTCGTTGATAATAATTGATAATCTATACAAAATATTACTTATTTTACTTTCTTTACCTCGAATCAGTTTTGACCA
Organism: Mizuhopecten yessoensis; assembly: GCF_002113885.1. Classification (NCBI taxonomy): domain Eukaryota; kingdom Metazoa; phylum Mollusca; class Bivalvia; order Pectinida; family Pectinidae; genus Mizuhopecten; species Mizuhopecten yessoensis. The sequence continues at coordinate 209,072 of NW_018408386.1, read as the reverse complement.
ATTTGATATCATTCAGGTCTTAATTTCTATACCAAGAGGATGCCTGCTGAGCTCTCCATAAACCATGTTGTCAGGGGTAGAAGATTTAAGGTAATAATTTGCAGAATTTTAAATGGACCCTTTCTATGACAGTATTATTAGAAAACCCCCATGCTTCACAACCATATAATAAAACTGGTGTAACAATTTTGTCAAATAAATCAAGTTGACACTGTATTGTTAGATTATGCAATCTACCCTTTTTCAGTACCTCGTACATGGCTCTAGTTCCTTTAAGCGCTAGTATATTTTTTGCTTTTGAAAAACTTCCAGATTTACAAAATAAAATACCCAAATAGTTAAATTCCTTGACTATTTCAAGCGGTTTGCCATCATAGTTAAATCTCAAATCATCAGGTATTCTCCCTCGACTGAAAATCATGATATTTGACTTGCTAATATTTACTTTCATGTTCCATTTATCGCAATATGTTTTGAAACCATCCAGCATGTTTTGAAGGTCGTTTGGGGTTTCTGCTAATAATACAGTGTCATCTGCATATAACAAACAAAATAGCTTTAAGTACATACCGAGCTTGTTTTCAAGTAATTCAGATACCGAATTAAGACCGTTGACATTCACTGATGATAAAAAACATTGTATATCGTTGTGAAAGATGGAGAAAAGGAAAGATGACATATTTTCACCTTGCCTGACTCCATTTTCACACCTGAAGAAATCTGACGTTTCTCCATTATTTACTATTCTTGACTTTATCTCACTGTACATATTGACTATAATTCTATGCATGTTTCCATTGATGTTATTAGTTAATAATTTGTGCCATAGTGCCTCTTGGATTAAATTCCTTGGTGTGGGGCCAGACTGGGACCTTGTAGTCAATCCCTATAGCATTACTTAAATAAGTGTCTCTTCATGCCAAGTGGACAGATAGTGTGCCTGGGTATATATAAGGTAGGGATCTTCTCTGTTTGAATCCAAGGACTCTTGTGACCATGAAGACATGAGGACACTTTACAACACTCTACCTCAGATACATACTGGCTTAACATCATGAGCCTGGGCCTTATGGAATTTAAGAAGAAGATTTTTAAAGTTTTTCTCACCACATTATAGAATGTTGATCTTTTACCTGGACAACACTAAAAGTTGAACTTTTTCCCAACATGTTATATTGGAAAAGATTCATACTGCTGGGGCCTGTTCGTTTATGTGGAACAACCGGTTTGTCCGTTTGTAAATGTAACAATTTCGGATATAAATGTTGGCGAACCTGCACATGTTTATGCAGGCCTTACAATGCTTTGTCAAAGTTCGCCTGAAAGCAGCTTCAGATTACTAGGTCCGACCTTATTTAATAAACGAAGAACTGTTGTCCGACCGGTTCAACCATTTAAACGAAAACGGCCCTGGTCTACATATAACATACCCAAGTATCATGATCCAGGTCCCTAAGGTGCTTAAAATAATGTTGTTTGAAGCTACATTTGTATTAGGATATTTTTCCCCTGTGACCTTGAAAAATGAATTAGTTACTGGGTACCCACTGCCAAAATAGCCTGACCCTGGGCCTTATGGCACTAAAGAGCTTTTTATACTTATTACAGCCCAGACTGACTTTTGACCACTGTAATCTGTTACAGAAAAAATCAAAACTGTTGGTCTCCATAGTATACTCCAGTATCATGGCTCTAGGCTGTTCAAAGTGATTGAAGTTTCTTAACATATTTGACCTCTGTGACACTGAAAATAGGTCAAGGTCATATATATGAAGAGGCTTTAAAGCACTCTATCCTTGGTAGTCAATGCCTAAATATCATTATCTTAGGTCTTTCAGTTCTTTAGAAGAAGTAATAGCATTATACCCTTGTCCTTTAAAGATTGTCAAAACTTGGAAGCTTAAATAAGTTTAGAGAAGAAATTGTGCGGGTGAGCTAGACCTGTTTCTACAGCAACTCAACAATGAGAAGGAAACAATGAAAATATCTGTAAATCAACAATCAGATGGATTCTACAACAACAGTGACTAAACAATGAAAAGAAAAGAAAGGAAATATTCCACAACAACTGGAAGTCAACAACTTAAAGGAAATAAAGAAAATGTTTTACAACAACTACACCTCAAAGAGAAGTAGGAAATACAGAAAATATTCAACAACTCAAATTTCAAATAAAAGGGAAAAAAAATAATACAAAAACAGGAACTCGACGATTAAATGATAAAGATGCAAGTTCACCCCTAATCTCTGTAATCCTGATCTACTGCAGCTGGGGGTCTTCAACCTAGACAGGACATCAACACAAAGAAACAGATGAAGAAAAGCATCTACAGGGGTAAGTCATCTAGAAGCTGCATTAATACTGTATACCTTGGAATTGTTGAGCTTAGTGTAACTTCCACACTTTCTGCATCCTGTTATGAGGGCAAATTTATCAAGACAGCCAATGTAATAACATGATATACCACATATAGTAATATTACAAAGGTTGAAATTAACACTGGGTAAATTGATATTTTACCAGTGAAGGGCCAATACTTCAGAACAAAAGTTTTCCGGAATACAGTACTAGAAGTCAGTTTATAGTAATTTAAAACAAATAACTAAAAATGATCAATTTTGTTGTAAAAAATTGACAAAATGGTAGATATTTATTGAAAAAACTATCAAAATGGTAGTATAACTTTATTATCAGAAAAAACATGTTTTAACGCAAACAATCAAGTATATATTATTATGTTTTCCACCACATGTTGCATCCCGCATGATACCTGCTAACAGGTATAAGAAATAAAACTACAAGGCTTCCAGTATCCTGTATACAGAGTAATTTCTGTAAGTGCTGTCCAGTATCCTGTATACAGAGTAATTTCTGTAAGTGCTGTTCAGTATCCTGTATACAGAGTAATTTCTGTAAGTGCTGTCCAGTATCCTGTATACAGAGTAATTTCTGTAAGTGCTGTTCAGTATCCTGTATACAGAGTAATTTCTGTAAGTGCTGTTCAGGCAGATATCTTGGTACAATAATAGTCCACAAACTCAACATGTTGCTGCATAACTCTGGTGAAGAAACACTGCATAGACAACATTCTATAGCAATTATGTATTATTCTGCACACTTTTTTATTTTCAACAAAGATGTAAAATACACTTCTGACTGTATCGTGTGTTCCAGTCAGTTGTAGTGTTAACTGGGTCGCACCAAGTTATTTTGATTACTAGCGAACATCAATCATATTTTTAACAGTAGCATTTTAATTTATCATCAACATATTTTGATATCAGGGAATGTTTAATGGCCGTCTGGACTGATAGCCCGTTCCACTGATATTATGGAATGTTAACCCTTTCAACCCTATGTAACTTTAGTAGACTCTACCTTGCATTGATCTGGATGAGTCCATTATGGTCTACAGTGGTGAAAGGGTTAAGGTGTTGTAAGGTTCTGACAACCTCATTTTAAATATTGCACATGAGATCAACATTTTCTCTACAACTTATCAGCTAAATACCTTATTTTCCATTGCTAGATTAGTTTCTCCTTGTAACGATGAGCGTGATTTATGGTTGAGGTCAGCTGATGTGATTCTCAGTTCCACCTCCCCTGCTCCACTCTCCCCGCGTTCGGCAGTCATGTATGGCAAGGGTCCTATCCAGCTGAGGAGCACGGGTAGGTACACTAATCCGTGGAACACCCCAAACACTGCTACCAGCAGAAACACCTGTAAATATTAATGTTCAGACAATGTACCCTAATCCGTGGAACACGCCAAACACTACTACCAGCAGACACACCTGTAAATATTAGAGTTCAGACAATGTACACTAATCAGTGGAACACCCCACACACTACTACCAGCAGACACACCTGTAAATATTAATGTTCAGACAATGTACCCTAATCCATGGAACACCCCAAACACCACTCCCAGCAGAAACCCCTGTAAATATTAAAATTCAGACAATGTACACTAATTCGTGGAACACCCCAAACACCACTAGCAGCAGAAACACCTGTACATATTAAAGTTCAGATAATGTGCACTAATCCGTGGAACCCCCCAAACACCACTACCAGCAGAAACACCTGTAAATATTAAAAGTTCACACAATCATGTTACATGTCACTGTAAAATACTGTCCTACCTTACACAACGTTGATTTAGGAAACGTGAGTTTAATTGTTAGAGATACACAATTACCTCTCCTCCTGAGGAATCATCGGGTGCTACCTGCACACACTCATTCAGTTGAACCTATAACTTTCATTCTGTTAAACCCTGCAGAAACACACTAAGATGAACCCTACTTTGACATTCAATGGAACCCTGCACACTTCACATGCTCTGTTGACCTTTGCAGACACATATACATTAAGTTGGCCTTTGCAGACACATGTACATTATGTAGACCTTTGCAGACACATGTACATTATGTTAACCTTTGCAGACACATGTACATTATGTTGACCTTTGCAGACACATGTACATTATGCTGACCTTTGCAGACATATGTACATTATGTTGACCTTTGCACACACATGTGATGTTGAACCCTACTTTGACATTCAATGGAACCATGCACACATCACATGCTCTGTTGACCTTTGCAGACACATATACATTATGTTGACCTTTGCAGACATATGTACATTATGTTGACCCTTGCACACACATGTAATGTTGAACCCTACTTTAACATTCAATGGAACCCTGCACACATCACATGCTCTGTTGACCTTTGCCGACACATGTACATTATGTTGACCTTTGCACACACATGTATTGTTGAACCCTACTTTGACATTCAATGGAACCATGCACACATCACATGCTCTGTTGACCTTTGCAGACACATGTACATTGTGTTGACCCTTGCAGACATATGTACATTATGTTGACCTTTGCACACACATGTAATGTTGAACCCTACTTTAACATTCAATGGAACCCTGCACACATCACATGCTCTGCTGACCTTTGCAGACACATGTACATTATGTAGACCTTTGCAGACACATGTACATTATGTTGACCTTTGCAGACATATGTACATTATGTTGACCTTTGCACACACATGTAATGTTGAACCCTACTTTGACATTCAATGGAACCCTGCACACATCACATGCTCTGTTGACCTTTGCAGACACATGTACATTATGTTGAACCCTTCAGACGTAGGTGGTGTTGGACCCTTCATCGACATTCAGTTGAACCCTGGTGGCATTCAGCTGAACTCCTCAAACAAATATTCATTTGACCCTTGCAGACTCATTCTCATAGGTGTCAACCTCTGAAATCACCAACGAGGAAGATCTCCCTCATTCCACATTTTCAGTGAGGGAGAAAGCGTGTGAAACGTGACTAAAACTCAATTTATCTGTCCCTTTTTATGTATCAAAATAACTCCAAACAGCATTCATTTGGTTTAGACAGACCTGTTATGATCATTACACACACCCTGCAATAACTAGGAGACCATTTGACCACAGGATGAAGATTTTGATTTGGTGCAAGTTTTGACTTGAAAGAGTGAGTTTCGAGGGAGATTGGTAAATTTTGGGCAAAATGAGGGAGTCTCCCTCCTAATGAGGGACGGTTAAGAGCTATGCATTCATTTGAACCCTACATTAACATTCAGTTGAATCCTACAGTGATATTCAGTCAAACTCCACAAACAAACTTTCTTTTGACCCTTGCAGACACATGACATTGAAACCAGCGCAGACACATTCAGTTGATCCCAGTGCAGACACGCATAGCTATTTCAGTTAACTAAGTTAATTCCTGCAGAAACACATTCAGTTTGTGCTTTGCAAACTCATATAGCTAAGCATAGCTAGCATAGCTGCTCAGGAATCATTAATATCGCTAGCAGTGACAGAGACCATCAATTTCTTACCTTGAAAAATGTGGTAAACACGTAGCTATTGCTGAAGGCTAGGAGGATGAATGCCAGGAACGTACTGAAAGCCCCGCTGAACACTGGGCTTCCCATCTCAACAAGGGTGGCACGAACGCGAGCTACAACACAACAGTCTCATTAAGTCTATATCATTCTAATTAAAAATATGATAATATCTTTGAGGGGATTCTTCCCTTATAATCAGTAATAAGAACAGAAAATTGTTCCAATTTTTTTTTAAAAAGATGTATAATTTCGCCCAAAAGTAAATCTGACTTTGTTAATGATAAATAAGATACTAACAAGGCAACTGTTTTCCGCACGATTTTGTTTTATTTTTTATTTTTAATGAAAACATTGGAAATTTATCAACATATTTTTCAGGTAATTTAACAATTTCAAAGTAATCAGCTAAAAGTTTGTTTTGAACACAAAGCTGGAATTAAAAATCTTAATTAATTTTTGAGCTTTCACAAATGTCCGTTTCCTTTGTCAAGCAAAGAGTGTTTACTATTCATACCAAACGGATGAATCTTATTCCGAAATTTTAAAATTAGCGGTATTATAACTGAATTAGTACAAACCATTTCTGTCCCCAGTAAATGTCATAAAACAATGGCCAATATGAGCGGAGTAATCTACTGCCAGACCAATGGCCAGGATTAGGATGATACTGGTCACTGTGTCAATGGTCAGTCCCCAGAAGTTCATCATCCCACCGACATCCAGCTGGAAATACAACATATCTATGATATAAAACCTTACAAGGGATCGACATATATAGACCTGTATAGAGATCTAAAATACACCCATAAATACAAGTATCACCAAACACTGAGAACTACCACAAGTTAAAGGGAAACAAAACCCAACAGAAACAAGGCTACTGCAAAGCGGTACTCATGAGCAGTTGTTCGTATCACGGAATGAAATATTTGTGAGTAATTGATGTTAAAGGAGAAACCATTCAACATATCTGGTAGATCAATGAGTATAATAAAACATCAGGGAATGCATGAAGTATTGCATTAGTGAAACCAAGGGGAATCAACAAGTCTATTAATTATGGTCAGATAAGTGTTACTGCACTCACTACACTGATTCAAGGGGCATAACTCCGTAAATTACAGTCAGATAAGTGTTATTGCACTCACAACAGTGATTCAAGGGGCATAACTCGTAAATTACAGTCAGATAAGTGTTATTGCACTCGCTACACTGATTCAGGGGACATAACTCAGTAAATTACAGTCGGATAATCGTGGTTATCCAACTTGTCAGAGCTGTCATAGTATCCTTTGGAGTTAATCCGTTGAAAATTACTTGAGACACAACGATGTTAATACAATAACATGGAAGTACCCCCTCTATCCAATCCATCCACTTTTGCCCCATGAACTCCCTCTATTTCCCCTACTGGACCCAAATCCTCTGTCTCACTGGTGTTACAGTTTTAAACATGCAGCTCATGCTTGTTTTCACAGAAGATCATCGTAATACGGTGCTACTTACCAGCGTGAAGATGACACAGGAAAGGACCATAAGGCTTGTGAAGAGGTTGGCTATGAGGATGAGGCAGACTACAAACACACAGAGGGCAGCTAGTCCCAGGTTCCTGTATAACTCGGTCTGGATAACCTAGAGTGAAACACAACGAATCATTTAACACCATTCTTATGCCATCGGTCTATGTGCAGCTCGATATGAGTGAAACATCCCATTGACTCGCACTGTAAAAATATACTGTGAAACTTTCACCCTACCTGGTAAAATCTGCATTTGCCCAGTGTTGGTTTCGCCCTTCACTGTTGATCGCTTATGTTTAATACGATGTTTACTAGTATTCACTCCTATGACAAATATCCCCTTATTACGAAGGCCAAAAAGGCGAAGGTTAAACTATAGCAAAAAATTTCCCCTATGGAGTAATTCGGTGATGATGTACAATTTTTGAAGTTATTGAGTGTTGTATAAATGTATATCAAAATATACATAATGCACAAAACTAAATTTGAGGCATATCAGAAAGTTATAAATATTTCGTAGCAATATTTCGCGACAAAAACTACTCCATATATCTGTATAACGGTTTTATTAGTTAACTGAAAGATGAATATGAATGAACATTAAACCTGAATCATTACCTTGTTTGTGTACCACTGTAAATACAGTCTGCCATAGGCGAAACAGTTGTCGTCGGAGAAGAGGTCGGACACAATACTCATGGTATTCTCCATAGCGTTGATCTTACTTGTGGAGTCGGTTAAAACTATGTGCGTGAATTTTATGTAGGATGCCTACAAAGCAAGTCTGAGCTTAAATATGGCTTGATATCTTTTCATGACGGGAGAAAAATCTAGTATGCTATGTTCCTGGTAGTGATAGTGATTGACAATTCTAATAATATGGACTGTCAAACAAATAAATCTCGAACTTGTATAGCTGTTTTATATACCTTTATGCATTTTAAAATCTTAATACAATATTACACTGGTATATTTCAACTGAAATTTAATTGAAATATCTTTCATTTTGAAACACTTGAAAATAAAATGGAAAACAAAAATGTATGAATTTTTAAAATTCCTTTGAAAGCAAGACAGACAATCTTGGCCGAGTCTCAGATTGGACATTAAGGTCTTATTCTTTGGGTTGAGATTTTCTGCCTTAACCCCAAAACTGGGAAAGGTCTGAATTAGTCATTATAAACTGATCGTGCCATCTTCCATAATGTTAAACTTACGGACACGCCAAGGACTCCGGAGTTGTTGGTGAACACTACCTCACTTCTGTGACGCAGCCCTGTCGCCTCCGTCGTCACAAACTCGTACAGCAGATCATAAAAGTTTGTCGAGGTAGTTGGGTATTTAGCTGCAACAATAAAATACAACTGTGTAATGCTTATTAATATCTAGATATACAGACAGCCAACTCAATACAGCAAGATGACAACCTACTGCCATTGTCCCCAACCATGTGTGTTGATATTGACAGCTGGAAAGGGTAAGGGGGGATTAAGGCTTGATTTAATGAAAAACTCCTTCCTGAATTAGGAATAATTTATCTATCAGTAAGCCCATTGTATGGTATTAACTATTAAGTTCATTTGTTTCACTTAAATGAGTCAGACATATTCCTGCATAGCAGTTCTGATGATCATGTTCGTTATAACTTTTAGTTTTATGAAGAGATATCCCAAATAAGATCTTACGAATGTATTAATATAGGTCAAAGATTAAAATGTAGGTCAAAGTGACCTGGTTTTGAAGTACAGAATACTATACCTTCCAAAGATGTAGAGTTTTGATGATACTGTATTATAATGACAAATATGTGTCCAAGATAAGATTTTGATGCAATTTAAGCCAAGTAGTAAAATATAGGAAGTGACCTGTTTTAGTGCATGCCACTGTCTCCAATACCCTCACTTGCATACAAGCGTCTAATGATTCTACACAGAATGGTAAGAGAGCTAGACTCTAGAACAACATCCATTAAAACTATTTGATGAAATAAAAAGGATTATAAATCAAGCAAAATTTAAATTACATTGTATTTCACTTTTTTTATAATGATGAAGCTTCTTCGTTAGTCCAGTTAACTCATTCACCCCTGAGGACACATTTGAACTCATCCAATTCAAAGGTTGGAATAGTTCATTATGACATTTCAGGGGTGAATGAGTTAAGGACATCTTTTGTACAAACTTACAGCCATCCAACCTGGAGGTGACGGAGGCAGTACTGGTGGTACTGAGCCAGTCAGTGAAGGACTTGAACCAGCTGTCTGTTGACCCAGTGGATATGTAGCTGCTACCTGTCAGCTGGGTGTACAGGGAATCGAACTGGGTCTTACTTGAGAAGTAATCAATGTTTTCTGTAATGTGAAAATAATAATTTGTTAGTTATAAAGATCCCATTTTGTTCCTCACTTGCTAGTAAACATACATATGCATAATACACAAGAAAGTAAACTGGGCACCAAATTAACACCAACGCTATAGATACTGTACCAATAAACATCAGAGTACCACATTAAATCACAAGTCAACATCTGTCAAACAAATGTAACTCACTTGAATTGATGTCTCTTAAGTGCCACATATAACTCACAAGAGTCAACATCTCTGAATAAGCACCATGTTTAACAGACTTTAGTCAGGACCTCTGAGCACCACATGAAGCTGACTAGATTCACGACCTCTGAGCACCACATGTAGTTGACTAGAGTCTGAACCTCTGAGCACCACATGTAGTTGACAAGAGTCAAGACCTCTGAGCACCACATGTAGCTGACTAGAGTCTGGACCTCTGAGCACCAGATGTAGCTGACTAGAGTCAGGACCTCTGAGCACCACATGAAGCTGACTATATTCACGACCTCTGAGCACCTCATGTAGTTGACTAGAGTCTGAACCTCTGAGCACCACATGTAGCTGACTAGAGTCAGGACCTCTGAACATCACATGTAGCTGACTAGAGTCAGGATCTCTGAACACCACTTGTAGCTGACTAGAGTCACGACCTCTGAACACCACATGTAGCTGACTAGAGTCAGGACCTCTGAACACCACATGTAGCTGACTAGAGTCAGGATCTCGGAACACCACATGTAGCTGACTAGAGTCTGAACCTCTGAGCACCACATGTAGCTGACTAGAGTCAGAACCTCTGAACACCACATCTAGCTGACTAGAGTCAGGATCTCTGAGCACCACTTGTAGCTGACTAGAGTCTGAACCTCTGAGCACGACATGTAGCGGACTAGAGTCAGGACCTCGGAACACCACATGTAGCTGAGTAGAGTCAGGATCTCGGAACACCACATGTAGCTGAGTAGAGTCAGGACCTCTGAACATCACAGGTAGCTGACTAGAGTCAGGATCTCTGAGCACCACATGTAGATGACTAGAGTCAGGACCTCTGAGCACCACATGCAACTGACTAGAGTCAGGACCTCTGAGCACCACATGTAGCTGACTAGAGTCAGGACCTCTGAGCACCACATGCAACTGACTAGAGTCTGGACCTCTGAGCACCACATGCAACTGACTAGAGTCTGGACCTCTGAGCACCACATGTAGCTGACTAGAGTCTGGACCTCTGAGCACCAGATGTAGCTGACTAGAGTCAGGACCTCTGAGCACCACATGTAGTGGACTAGAGTCTGGACCTCTAAACACCACATGTAGCTAACTAAAAGCACAACCTCTGAGCACCATGTTTAGCAGACTTAAGTCAGGACCTCGGGGGCACCACATGTAACAGATTCAAGTTAGGACCTCGGAGCATCACACGTAGCTAACTAAAATCAAGACCCCTTGGAGCACCACATTTAGTGGACTTAAGTCAGGACCACGGAGCACCACACGTAGCTAACTAAAATCATGACCTCTGAGCACACAATAATCATTAATTCAACAAAATGTATATAGAGTGTATTAATGCAGTAAATTTATGATACCTATTAGAACTGCATGGTATTTAATCACATTACAAATCTAAACTGCAGGAGAATNCACTTACTGTAGTAGGCTGAGGCCAGAAAATGCAACGAACTGTACATAACACTTACTGCAGTAGGCCGAGGCCAGAAAATGCAACGAACTGTACATAACACTTACTGTAGTAGGCTGAGGCCAGAAAATGCAACGAACTGTACATAACACTTACTGCAGTAGGCTGAGGCCACAAAATGTCACGAACTGTACATAACACTTACTGCAGTAGGCTGAGGCCAGAAAATGCCACGAACTGCACATAACACTTACTGCAGTAGGCCGAGGCCAGAAAATGCCACGAACTGCACATAACACTTGCTGCAGTAGGCCGAGGCCAGAAAATGCCACGAACTGCACATAACACTTACTGCAGTAGGCAGAGGCCAGAAAATGCAATGAACTGTACATAACACTTACTGCAGTAGGCGGAGGCCACAAAATGCCACGAACTGCACATAACACTTACTGCAGTAGGACGAGGCCAGAAAATGCAACGAACTGTACATAACACTTACTGCAGTAGGCGGAGGCCACAAAATGCCACGAACTGTACATAACACTTATTGCAGTAGGCTGAGGACACGAAATGCAACGAACTGTACATAACACTAACTTCTGTAGGCCGAGGCCAGAAAATGCAATGAACTGCACATAACACTTACTGCAGTAGGCCGAGGCCAGAAAATGCAACGAACTGTACATAACTCTTACTGCAGTAGGCCGAGGCCAGAAAATGCAATGAACTGTACATAACACTAACTTCAGTAGGCGGAGGACACAAAATGCCACGAACTGTACATAACACTAACTTCAGTAGGCCGAGGCCAGAAAATGCAACAAACTGTACATAACACAAACTTCAGTAGGCCGAGGCCAGAAAATGCCACGAACTGTACATAACACTTACTGCAGTAGGCGGAGGCCTGAGCACCCGTGTTGAAGTACTTGTTACTAGCACCGTCATACTTGTAGGGATAGGAGTCGGAGGGAATGAACCAGATGGGGTTGTAGTCTTGCTTCAGCACCACAAACCCCCAAATACCAAATCCAAGGAAGATAGCGGTCACAACCATAGCAGCTATCTGTATTCAGAGAAAAAAAAGTTTCAGTGTTATAAACTATATACTGAGTGATTTACTTCTCAGGGGTCAGAATTTCATGTTTATCCATCAACACCAATCTTACAAGGTATATACTTGACTAAAAATTGCTTAATTCAGTTTTTTTACCCTGAAAATAAATTGAGGTTGAGAAATCATTAATTCAGTTCTAATGGTGAATGAAGCTGAATATACTACCAACATGAAATGTAGCAGTTATACAACTCATAATATGCTGTGCAACAACATCTAAAACTTTAAAGCTTCCTTATTAAGCTTTCAAAATTTATCAATTGTATCAACTCACTACAGAAATGTCAATCGGTGCAGGAGAAGGAGCTTAGCACATAACAATATATATTTACTAGCATAATATGAAGAAATGAAAAAATCTGCAATACTTAAATGATGAATTATTGTAAAAAATGAAAAATATCCTACACACAAATTATTATAATCAGGAAACGAGAATAGGAATTACCTTCACAGGTAGACGCATCAAAGTTGGTGCGTAAAACTTCTTAATTGCTGCGACAAAGAGCTCTGTTTTACTGCATTCGTTCGGCCGATAGTCTGCATTGTGTCGGTAGCAGCATACCAACGAATTTCTGTCAGCGTCACGTCTCTTAGCTGTAAGAGCAATACAGCCGACGAAGAAGGTGGCCGCCATCAGAAACAGCGCCAGTATACCCAAGCAGCAGAACACACAGAACGATCGCAGTGCTGGCAGTACCTACAAAGGAAGTTATCAGATTTGTACAAGTCAATTATCAGGTTTTACACTCAATCCCTGAAACAGAGAGCAGTGCTGGCAGTACCTACAAAGGAAGTTATCAGATTTGTACGGGTTTTACACTCAATCCCTGAAACAGAGAGCAGGGTGTGGCAGTACCTACAAAGGAAGTTATCAGATTTGTAAGGGTCAATTATCAGGTTTTACACTCAATCCCAGAAACAGAGAGCAGTGCTGGCAGTACCTACAAAGGAAGTTATCAGATTTGTACGGGTTTTACACTCAATCCCTGAAACAGAGAGCAGGGTTTGGCAGTACCTACGAAAGAAGTCATCAGATTTGTACCGGTCAATTATAAGGTTTTACACTCAATCCCTGAAACAGACAGCAGGGTTTGGCAGTATCTACAAAGGAAGTTATCAGATTTGTAAGGGTCAATTATCAGGTTTTACACTCAATCCCTGAAACAGAGAGCAGGGCTTATGTGAAATAACAAACCATGGACATTGTCGATTATGATATTAATGTAGCTCTGATGTCTTTAAGTTGAAACAGCATTCCTTGTCTCAGTTTCTTTTGGTTGAAGACCAATTATCAATTTATATAAGCCAATGTCTTTAAAATGAGAAATGTAATTAACAGAATATTCTTGGTTGCTTTAATAATAAATAACACGTACTACTTCTATATTTCACACATGGGTTGAATATATTGTTTTAACTTTTCATTTGAGATGTGTCATATACTTGTGAAAAGTATCAATTATTCACCTAACTTGCGAAACATACATTGTAACTGCACTATTTATCACAAAACCAAGAACAACCTCAATTTATGCAGTCAGGCTACTTATATTTGACATATTGTAATTCTTGAAACTATAAAACCTATCAACCTTATTTCTAGAGGTTTCTTTCAGTTTGATTTCTATTTCTGTAATACTTATTGAAAAATAAGAAGTAATGGACAACAGGCTATGCCTATATTTGTCCTCTTCTAGAGTAGAGTAGAGTAGAGTAGAGGCTACTTGAATGCACAAATCACTTTTATAAACCTGGGACTTGACTTTGAGATGAGAGGTCTGTTGAGTTTATTCAAACATTCACTTTCCTGATAAATTGTGAACTGACGTTGGCACAAATAACATAAAATCATAAAAGGGTTCTACCAATAAAGAACCTTGTACATTTTGTACAACAAAATAATCAGATTTTTTTTTTATCTTTTATATTCCAGCAAATAACATAGTCGTTACTACATTTAAGACTTACTGTCGTGGCACCTATTCCGAAAGCACACATGTCAGTGAGGGATGTGACAGTGATGGACACTCCCGCATGCTTCAGGGTCATTGCCATTCGCTCATGAATGGGTCTGTCCAGATACCCAATCGGCAGACTTTTGTAGGCACCCATGATCACAAACAGATCATCCACACCTATACCTGTAGAATTGGTTGATTTAAATATTTTAGATCAAATTCAATAATTATACATCAAATTCCCATACTGCTGACAAATACATTTTTGTAAATCTCAAAAAAAGAATGTCTAAAATAAGTAAATATAACATTGTTACATAACTCTGAACCAATCAGGTTGTCTGGAGCCCCTTCATTGAGAAATTATCAAACAGATGTTGTAATGTCACACCTCAACAGTCGGACCAAAAGTCAGTCAAGCTCTGCAATGCATATTCTGTCTTTGCGTATTGCAGAGTTATCTTCTCTTGTGAGCAGGTATTGATTGTTGCGTCATTGGTTTGTGCGAGAAAGTTACGTTGTTTTCTCAAAAATTGATGACGTTAGTACTCTCACAAACAAATGACGTAACAATCAATACCTGCTCGCAAGAGCAGACAACTCTGCAATACACAAAGACGGAATAGCCATGGAATAGTGTGTTCAACTGTTCAAAACTAAATCAAATATGGCTACCGTAACAGCCTTATTAACTGCCGATCATCAGGCTTCTGTTTGTAAGTGCTACTAATGATGCAAAACCAATTCAGCTTAAATTCAAATTTCTACAGCAAACTTTTGGCTATTAACAAATAAAGGAATATAATGCTCAGTCAACCAAATGATCAAGGATGTGTGTGGGACAACTAAGTGGTATTATTTACCCAGTAGGAGGAAAGGAAGAATGGAATGCAGTGGAGTGTACTTCCAGCCAGCAGCAGATGCAAGTCCGTATGAAAATCCCAACGACAACCCTATCACCAGAATTCCACACACTGCAATACCCAGCTGGGATCAACAGACAAATTTTATCATTTGGTTTTGCTGCTTCCAAAGCTCAGGAAAAATTGGTGATAATATTTTATACAAAATGAAATGTACAATACAGATTATTATATATATCCCACATCATGGACCAAGGCATATCGTAAATTTATTCCCTAAACTTAATAAGCTACCAAACAGAAAACATTGATTTAGATTTACATGTTCATTGTGCTATCTTGTTTAAAAACAAATAATACATTTTCCTATGTCTAGTGTCTTTAAATATGAAAGACATAAGATTCTAAAATATTTGAAATCCTTTACATAGAAATTTGTACAAATTAATATTTTAATCACATACTCACCTACTCTGCACTAACAAGAGGCTACACACAGTAACAAATACAGACTTATTTCAGTGAGCTAGGACTGATTTCTATTTGTGCTAGCATTGACTAGTTTCAAAGAGCTTCAGTTTACTTTTGTTTGTATGCTTAAACATTGAGAGGATACAGAAGTATACACATACCCCGAAATCAAGACAGTTGAATCTGCCAAGGATGATGATGATGTAAATTATTACTATCATGTAGCCAGCGCTGAGTAAAGATATGTCCCCACCTATTGCATCACTGGCTACATCTGAAAAACTGAATGAAAAATCCATTATTATACAATTGTTGTGTATAATGTCATACTCAAGCTGACATAAATTCTTGTTCACAATAAATTCATAGATAATTGGATAATGGTGGAGATCTCTCCAAGTCTCTCTTCTGTATGTATTTACCATTTTTGACCCTTATACTTGTACCTAAGTATGTACAAATTCAACACAGTATTTTTTTTAATTTACTAGCACAAATACCACAATCAGATGTGAAATGAAATAGTTTGTTATCACAGCAGGAATTTTGCTTTTAAGTTTTCAACATTGTAAACAATCGATATCCTCAAAAGGCAAGTAAAGTGGAATACCTCCTAGTGGCCAGGACATAGTAATCGGAGATAGCACTGTTCTGTGTATTCTGCACCAGGTCTACCATCTTGGTTTCCCAGGCCATAGATTCATCTTTGTTCTAAAATAAATAAATATTCAAACAATAAGTTTATAACTTTGAAATTGTTTCAGTACAATTGTTGAACATTACATTGTACATGTAGAATTATTTAATGCAGCTCTTTGTAACCAAAAGATAATATGATAATGGTCCAGCTTATATCAAATGATATAACCAATATGATGTAATATTTTTTTAAATATTGGCAATACATGGAACTAATCATTTTGTCTTTATATCCTTTATATATTTGTGAAATGAAAGTCAACAAATGTCTTTTAACTCTAAATGTTTTCGATGACCTGCAGCTTCAAATGATAACTAACTAAACAACTATCAGGTAAAGACAAAACAACTATCAGGTAAAGACAAAACAACTATCAGGTAAAGACAAAACAACTATCAGGTAAAGATAAAACAACTATCAGGTAAAGACAACTTTCAGGTAAAGACAAGACAACTATCAGGTAAAGACAAGTGTTAATGTTCTAACTTCAGCGTTACTACACACATGTACTCGCGTAGCTGAATGACCTCATGAAGGTATTTAATTTAAAGTAAGTAGTTACTGTTGATACATCCAACAGGTTATTAATTAATGTGTTGAAATTTGCAAGTAATTTATACTTTATCACTCAAGAAAAGAAAACATTGTCATTTCTAGAATGAACTGAAATGGGAAAGGCATATTCATAAAACTGTTCTCATGCTCAACGATGGATTTTGTGCTCAAGTCTTATTTCTTATTCGGCTTATATTTATTTTTTTAAATCGATGTTTTGGGGAAAATATTTAAGAGACTTCAAGCCGAACAATGTATACAATTGACTTTTTGATTGCTGGACATGATTTATGAGAGATACAAGAAAAGTGGTTTTAGCACAGAATCCATGCTTGAGCATTAGAAAGGTTTCATGAATACGGGCCCAGATTATTCCACCATTGGAACCCTCCAATGTTTGAAGAGCCCTGTCAAGGGTGGTGAAAGCTGCTAGGTTTGAAGTCGGTCATTTAACACATCTTATTTTTTCAATTCTTACCCTCTTCACATGAACATTTAATCTTTTCCATTATGTAATATATATATCTTAAAATCACATGATTTATTCTCTTTTTTTTTTTTTTTCAATTTATTTGGAAAAGTTTACTGGGAAAATATATAGGAAAGACTCACTGTACTATCTCCATTTAGAAAGAAGGTTATTTTGGCCGCTTCAGCAGCGCTGACCGTGGTGCCACTACTGTAGGATATACTCCCCAACACGGTTGTCACATCAAACGGCCGACCATACAGAGGACTGCAAAACAAAACACACGACATTGCATAAGTTTATTTCATTGTGGAAAAGATTTTTTCAAAATCATCTAAATATGAAATATATACACCAGTTCTGATGAGTGTTTTTTATCAGGTTTTTTCTCTTTGTCTAGAAAAGCGTTTAATATATTAATAAATTTACACCACTGTACATAATTGATCCGTTGTAGTGACATCGGTGGTGTGTCGGATCAGTAATGTAGTGGTACTGAGTTCGCTCCACACAGGGAATTTATTTTCTCATAAATAATAGTAACAATAGTAATTATAAATCCTAAACAAATAGTACTCTTTACCTTAAGACCATTATTATGTATTTTTATTGCTGTGACATTGCTATGGTGGGTCTGCATATAGCGGACATCGCTATAGCGAACTAGTATGTGATGTCATACGTTATGACATCATAATTTCTATTTCAATGAACAGTCTGAAGAATCTCCTTGATGAGATGAAAGTATACTAAAGACTCGTTGTCGAGATTTTTTCTTTTTATATTATTTCTTCGTCCGTAAGGAACATTTTTCTGCTTTTATAACATAAAATATATACTATAGAGAGGATCTTACATTCATTTCCAATTCATCAGAGATTTATGAAACAATTCTAATTTTGTTTTTAACAAATTAAACCTCTAGTAAGTTTAAAATAAAAAAATGTTAAAGGTTTCACAAGTCAAATAGCAAATGTTAATCACATGACCAAGATTTGTTGCCAATATTGATGAAACCAACATTTTCTCAGATTTAACTTAAAACGTAAAATATCTCGGAGATTAAAGCATACCTAACAGTGGCGGTGTTTATCGTATTGAGGATGTCAGTTGCGCTAGCCGCAACTATATTGGCATCATTGTAGCTCCAAAGTTCAAGGACGCTGTTCACCAAACAGTTGGAGCCAGACCTACAAATAATTACAATCAAAGTTACAGCAGTATACACACAAAAACCTGATAACCAAATATCACTATCTTTTCCAACAATAAAATCTTCTAAAAATCATTAAGAAAGAATGATCATGTATGCGCTGAGAGACCATGCCTGCCATATATATAGAGTACAGTATCAGATTTTTAAAAAATGTGTTTGCTCTCAAAATTTATAAAAATTAAGAAGTGGCATCAAGAATAACGTGACTGAATTCTCATTGATATATTTCATTAGATTGGTTTTCAATTTGTCTCTCTGCTAACAGAATGATACAGAATCAAAAACACTAAAGCGTCAAGGTTATGAAGATCAGCAGTAGTAGATCACTTCTGTGAATTAACTTTTACCATCAATCATGAACTCAAGCATCAAGTGAACAATTCGTGACATCAAGCATCAGATATATATATACATGTTCAATGATACAGGAATTAAAGTCCTCACAAATATACATACAAAAAAGGTCAGTTTGTGAAATCAAAAGCATGCAAAGTGTCACTTATGACAGAATTTAACCTTTTGAGCAAAGAATTCCCGAAATTTTGCTTACTTGAAACAAACATCTGTGTAGTTTTTTCCTGAAGATGTTGTCAATCCAAGACTGCTTTTGTAGAGGGTGTTCATCTGGAAGAGCAAGGCAACCATGGCTGAATAAATAGTAACATGTACCATGTAATATACTAAATCCAATACTTAACGTTAAATCATGATTTTATACATTTTCCATCTACCGTAAAAACCCATGTAATTTGCGCACCTGTGTAATTTGCGCAGGTATTTTTTGAGGCTGAAAATCGATCTCTAAATAACATTTTCTTTAAATATATTTCTTATGAATTTTTTTTTATTGATGTACAGATATTAAAAACCAAGAAGAAACTACGTAAAATGTGTATTTTGTTGCTCGTTTTCTTTGAATTATCTGATCACACACATGACACACACGTGTGCGCATATCGGCATACATCAATTCATTTTAGCAATATTTTACATAAAACATTTACTTGCTTACAAAAACATATCAATTAATAAGTAATTCGATGTTTAGTAAACGCTGGTGCATATCTCCTGGTGAAAGACATAATTAGATACCTTTCATTGACCATAATTACGATCAGTGAGAAGGGCTCATCATGGCGGCTTGGGTATCGTCACTTCAAACCAGGTCATGTCACAGTTCAGTTTGGCCACGGAATTAGATTACCTAAGTCCGTGGTTTGGCGATATTTTTTGGCCACACAATTTTTACCTACTGTAAAATTATTAAAATCGGTCATCTGTCATCTGTGGTCATCTGTGGTCATGACTGCTGGTTTTGCGACATTTACAGGTAAGTTAACCCCAAGTCCATGACGGCCATAATTTCATAAGTCCACAGGAAAGTTCTAAAAGGTAGTGATCATCATGAATTCATGAATTGAGGTAGATTAGATTCACAAAAGTTACTCGGAGTGAAGAAAACTTACTGCTTGAACTGCTGATGTACTTAAGACGTTACTCGAAACAAATATCACACTGACGGTGCGAAGAGTACTGGGAAAGTTGGCCGAGACCCACGTTTTGTCCTGGAATACTTCTGCATCAGATGGAACCCAGAGAGTGTCGGAGTCTGTGTCTTCTGTGAAGTTTAACACACCGAGTGCAAATATTCCCACCACGAAACCACTCAGTAGTACACTTTTCAACGGATGATTTCCAATCAGCATTCCAAGCCTGAGGATAAAAAAAAAAAAAGATTATGGTAATTATATTTGATATTTTGTTCTTTGATATTCAGACACTGACAACTTAACCCTTTCACCACTAAGGACCACAATGGAATCATCCAGATCAATGTATGGGAGAGTCTACTTAAGTTACATATGGGTGAAAGGGTAAAGTATGACAACTGCACCTGGGAAGTTCTACCTATATTTTACAACACCCTGTTCCTGAATTAATTGGGAAAATATAACATTATTTTGATTTAAATCAGGAAGATATTCCCCTTTTTATCTTCATTTTGGGAAAATAATGCACTTTTTGCTAGGAGAAACAGCCTGAATTCAGCTGTAAAACCCAGTGATTTTTTTACCCCAGTTTTAGTGCAGACTTTAGGTACTTTCCCGTGGTGAAGTTATCCCAATTCTGACCCATTATTTTCCCAATCGCTGTTAAAAAAAAAATAAGTATGCCTTCTTATAAACTGTTGTACAACGTTGTTAAAGTTTTTGATAAATAAAAGTTTATCTTGGGGCATTGAATTCAAGCTTCAAGTTTTGTTTACACATGACGTTGTTTGAGCGCGATCAAACAAAATTTCCCTTATATCATACATCCGTTACATGTCGTAAAATTCCCAATACATGGTGTCCGTGCAGCAAAATTCCCAATAAAAAATGGCACCGGCCCTTTGGAAAAAATAGTAAAAAAATCACTGAAACCAGACCAAAAGAATCACCGACCACAGGGATGAATGATAAAATGTGTTGTGTTCCCTCAAATCACACATTAGATGTTTTGGCCAAACCAAGTATGTGCTTTCACATTTCATTTCTATCTACCCTGAATTAAGTATCTACCCTGGCTTTATTTTCCAGTAAATAATTATATAAACAAGTTAGGCTTAAGTCTAAAACCATGTACATATATATAATCCTAAACATATAATTTGCAAACAATTAAGTTTTACCTACACATCTGACTTTGTGATAAGCTGGCGTTTAACCATTGTTTTGTTTTCGACATCCATGATTTATTCACCTTCCCTAACTAGCCTGAGTTTCCCCTGGACCTGACACCAGACTTGGACACCTTCCCTAACTAGCCCGAGTTTCCCCTGGACCTGACACCAGACTTAGACATTTTCTCACCAGACATCTATATATGTCAAAATGTCTAAGTCTGGTGTCAGGTCCAGGGGAAACTCGGGCTAGTTGGGGAAGGTGTTTACTTCTCTAACCTGCTATAAGGAATATGTCCCATAGAATGATGCTGAATTTGTTTTCTATCTTAATAAATTACAATTAATAGTGATTATCATATTGATATCAACTCTTAATATACAGTGTAATACAAGGAATTTTTCACAGAAATCACATGAAATGTTATATCTATGATTTCTTTGAAAAAGAAGCAAGGAGATCTATCTTATATCATGCTATGTACTACCTGTCCTGAATTCAGGACAGTCTCAACTGTCAATGTACTTCAGTTAGTGAAAACGTCGACAAAATAGTTGTGTAATAGAAAAATGGCACAGTCTTAAGTTTCCACAGCACAAGTTAAAACTTTGCTTAAAAACCATATCGACTATGTTTTATGATCACACCTAGACGTTGTGTACATACACACAGCTCTTTAATTATATGTGAGTCAACAAAGACTGGTACACCTGTCCTCGGTCGCCTTGATATCGTCCTCAAACAACCTTTAACATCACTCACCCCTGAAATTTTATAATGAACTATTCCAACCTTTATATTGGAGGAGTACAAATGTGTCTTCAGTGGTGAATGAGTTAAATGTCCCAAGCTTGGCCTGTTAGGGTGACATTCGAATTTACTCTAGCAAGCAGCATGAATTGGATATCCTACGTTTATACATAAAACCATATTCTAAACACTTAAATTCTGAAATTGCAGCCCTATTGGTGTTTTATAAGTATATTCAGTTTATATACAAGTATAATCTACAAGGGAAGAATTTATCAACTTGAAATGATATCGTTGCTGTTTCAATGCATTTCAATTATTTACTTACAAGTTCTAGTAATATGCCATTGGCAAATTTTCGAAATTTGTTTAATATCAGATATATATATGAAAAGAATCAAGACTTTGGTTATTTTGTTTGCTTGATACGCTATGTTGGGAAACTTTACTGATGAAATGATATGTCCTCAACCTTAAACTGAACGATTACTGGTCAATTGTATGTTTCCAGTACATGTCTTTATAACAGTGTAGTTCATAAGTATATCTTCTGTTAAGTCGTATGATGACAGTATGCATAGATTTGCCCACATACTCATGTGTTCAGGTCAAATGTATACTAAGTCACAAGACTGAATATCAAGCATTCACAATGCAAACGATGGGGCACCCCAACAATTAAATTTAAATAATGACAGTGTCGAATTGACAGCTACAGGATGGGGATTCACTATTTATACATGTGTCATCTTATAATCACGATGCAGTTACAGAATGTAATTAATTGTATGATTGAGAGTTTGTAAGGCATATTTCAATGTTTCCTGGCCCCAATACCTTACCGAGATTCATGAATTTAAGGTTTAAAAGAAGATTTTTTTTTATTAACTTCAGCATTGCTTCCCAATGGAAACACCTAAGAAATGTTTGTTGAATCAGTATATAGTGAGTACTAATGCCTGCAGGCTATTTAAATTCAACAACCAAAGTGAAGATCCTCTAGTAGATGTGAGTTATATATCAGGAATGTCTGTAACAAACCCATCCAACCTTAAAGATAACCTACATATGACAGCTGATTTCACATCTAGTAGCTATAGGTTAAACACATTGACTTGTATCGCTGTACTTCTTCAAAATTAACTATGCATAGGTACATATATGTATAGCTATCAAATCGAAGTCAAAGCAATAAAGGAAGGTTTCCCCCCCCCCCCCCCCCCCCCCCCCCAAGCTTACAAAAGTGTTCCTTCAGAAATTTCTTTTTAGTGTAAGCAATTGTCTTCTAGGGTGGAATTATGTTCAGACTTTTTTTTATCTAAAATATATGTTGAATAGAATTTATATTTTTCTTATTACATAAATAAAGTCATTTGCCATTTGGCATGAAGAGAATGATTCCCAGCACTATGTTGTACCTATGTTGTGTTATATGTTGTAACTAAGAAAGATTTTTAATACTTTTCTGACCTAGGAGTTGCTTGTCTGTAAATTACTAAAGTAAACAGACAAGAGAAATATATGTATTGTAATTTCCTGTTTCCACAAATAAATAGCCATGGGTAATCCTCATTACAGAGAATTATAGAGCAGGGAGTTTGAGCTTATCCATTGTACATGTGCTACCATGGTCAACGACATATATACGAAGGATTTGAAAATGTTCTAACTTCATAAGAGGCCCAGGAAACCATGTAATTGCATCATTATGAATAATTTAAAAACAATACTACATTTTTGTACTTTAACTTGAAAACAACTGATAAATGCTGGATGTAAGGTAGAAAAGTGGTAATACGCTAATGTTTAAATACCTGCTTCCCAACTTCCTCATAAAAAAAAGTAAAAACAGTGTACACAAATTTAATCTGACTGACATAACGTTTGTCAGCACTGTTTACAATAATATGATTAAACCTACTTACATATAAAATCCATTTTCCATTGAAGATGTGATCTTGTTTAACATCCTTGTAATGATGAAGGGTTTCTTTTCCACTTTATCATAATGATTACTTGATTTCTCTCCAGTCATATTTCTGCTGGTTCCATTCATGGCCATATTTAATTTGTTAATCCAGCTGTGTAAGATACAATATCGAAAATTGTGTGTGTTCACTTGTTTATAGCTGATATTTCATGTTCTTCCGTGATGTACCCTTCACTTTGAAGCCTCCCTGATCACACAATACACATATCGTCCGAACTGTGCTGTGCCTAACCAACACATGTACACAAACGTGTTCAGTGTAAATACCCGTTTATAAACGCTTCAATAACCCCTCTATAGTCATGCTTATGTAAGCTTGGTTTACAGTACACGTATACAATACACATGTGAACAGACCGGCGCACGCAGCTGTCTGTTGTTCGCTACCCGACTGAATGCCAGAATGGTTGCTTCGACCAATCAAAACGAAGCTTTGGGTGGTGTTCGTAGTAAACCTTATGAAATGGGTTTATTATGGGCAATAAAGGTATCTGGTGGTCGCTCACGTGTATTACCTATACGTACCGAATATCCTACGATAGTATTCAGGTGTACTGTACAGTATTGATCCGGATCGAAACTTGCAACAGCAGTCGCTAACCTCAGTTCCGACAAATAGCGATAGATACTAGTATCGATTTTGTATCATTCTATTCAGTAGCAAACCAAAATACAGACACTAATATATAGGTCTCTGACAGTAGGCACCTGATATGCCTACTGTATATATATATATATATATATATGGTATTGTCTCCAGCTCGAATGTACAGTAGACACTTGTTTTACTCCTCAACTTCAAGTTCCTCATACATTAGATATAGAGTTGGTACTTTCTTTCATCGTACTGACGCTCGAGAGAGAGAGAGAGAGAGAGAGAGAGAGAGAGAGAGAGAGAGAGAGAGAGAGAGAGAGAGAGAGAGGAATAGGGATACTCTACCTATGAATTGAATGAATTATTTAATGTACTCTTAGCATTTGGTCAAGTGCAAAGTATAACTGGAGGAGGCGGTGATTCCGTGTTTCTTTACTCTCCTTCAAACGACAACCGCCTTTAACACTTGAAGAGTAACAAAGGGGAGATTACCCTACTATGTTTTGAGTCTTTACGAAACGCACCCGAGTCCGTTAGAGAGTGGTGGGGTTTTTTTATTGTTTTTTTTTCAAGTTTTTTGTTACATCTACATCTGATGTAGAGTCCGTTAGAGAGTTGTTCCTGCTGCCGTGATCATCAAATTTATTCTTGTCGAGTAGATTTATATCTGAATGTCTGATCATAAATGTTATTTGTTCCATATGTGTTAATTAATGCCTTTGATTGGTAACTTAACTAATATTATACTTTGTAATGTTTTTATTGTAACGACGAGTTTGCCATACAACTGTTAAATGCAAAAATAGGCATCAAAATGCAATTCTGAGGGTAAAACCATGAAAACGCAGGTTTTGAAACATCTGTTTTATACACGACACATCTGTGTGTATAACGCTAACCTGTCAAGTTATAGGTACCACAATATTGGTACACGGTCAGAAAATGGATTAGACTTTAAAATTAAATCTAAGCATTTTCTAACGGCAAGTTAACAAAAGAGATCTAATTATCAGCATTTCCACCGAATAGTTTTGTTTTCATGAACATTTTAAGAATACAAACTAAACATATCAGAAAACCAATTAAAAACGACGAACGTCGACGACATTTTTGATGATTTTGAAAGGTGTTATTATAAGTATGTTTAAATATTGATAACCGGATATTATAAAAGTGTGTGTGTTTATATATATAAAGGCAATATATTTGGTTGCAATCGGCACACCAACTAGTAGAAATAAAAACAACTTTCATAGCCTATGATTTGGTGTACCAATTTGGCCACTAAGCATGGCCGAAAACCGGACCAAATCTCACGAAAAAACCCACAATAAAGTTAATTCACAAACAGTGCCAATGTACTTTTTCGGGAAAAAACTATAGAATTGCTGTCCACATGTCAAAACCAGACAAACAATTATCGACACATATCGCGTGTATATGTGAACAAAAAAACAATGGTTCCAGTATTTTACGACAGCTAAAATACTGTCAGATCAAACTGAACCTGAAGCATAAGAGTTCCGAAGTGAAACTTGATATACGGATATATTCTATTGCATACACAGGCCAGTATTCGAACCCGGAACCTTTTCGACACTAGCTCGACGTACTCACACAATGCGGTCTTTTGGTTGACATATGGGGTAAATAAGGTCATTAAAGGACGTGGCGCTCTTTGGGCTAACACCAAAATGTCTATTGTCATTACACTCTTACATCCACCTTTATAAAGAGTTTTCTTAAGGAATTACACAAGTAAGCAGACGTGATATCTATCTTGCCATATTTCTGTTATCCTACTCGTAAGTTTAGGACTCGTTACGGTAATAAATACGTCTTCAACAGAAAATTATTGGAGCAGGTCGTGTTAATTGGATTTCATCAATGATATTTAACCAAATTATTATCATGTCCAGTCAAATATTTGTAATTTAACTCTTTCAAATTGTGATAATTTTAAAAATGTCGCATTAATTTATCAAATTGTCGCAATATCAATACCAAAAGTTGTGTTACCGAAGCGCGACCGAAAAAAGACTGAATAAATGGGGTGGTCGGGTGGCGCAGTGGATAGCGCACTTGCCTTACCAAGGCGGCCGGGGTTCGATCCCAAAAATCATATCCAATCAGTGCTATTGGTGAACACACACACACATATTGTTATGTCTAGTTCACTTTTAACTTCGGTGAATCTCTGATGTACCGAGTACGGATTTTGGAGTCAATCTTTTTCAATGTCAGTAACATGAGGATGCTTTCGAACAAACTACTTATGTATGTAGTGTAGGATCACTGCAAGAGAGAAAATTAGCATGCCAACAAAACGTGAAATAACACTGAAAGAATTCACCATACAAGACATGCAAGCCATAAACCGTTGCCAGAAGCCAATTTAACCGTACAACGCACTGTGCACCAGTTTCTGTATAGCGTAATGGTAGGGGATAGAGGTGATGCTAATTTCCAATTAACATACCAAGTTAATTCACAATTCATAGGAAAAAAACGAAACTGAACCCAGAGATAAGAGTTCCGGCGAGAAAGGTATTGTGTATCTACCCGAAGACCGGGATTCGAACACGGAACCTCCTCAACACTAGCGGACCGTCATCACATTGTGTGCCTTAAGTGAATCTCCTTGAAAAAGGTATAGTTGCATGTCGTGGTATATATTGTGTCATCTGTCACTCCGTTAAGCGCATAACGGTAAGACGACTTGTTTAGACAACTATCGTCGTGTTTATTTGATTTTATTAATGAGACTTTTTTTAAACAAAATTAATGCTGATCATTATCATAACTAGTCATTTTTTTGTAATTTAATTTTTCCCAGTTGTGATAAATACCGCGACAGTTTCACATCAATTTTGTAAAAGACGCATGAATATATGAAACAAAATAATACAAACTGTCGCAATAATGGTCATAACAAGTCGTGTTAAAGTAACGCGTCCAAATATCCGGACGAAACCGGTATCGAATGCATCTCTCCGGTGTTATATTAAGCATGCAACAATCAGTGTACGCTTCATGTGTTTTTCAGACATGTTCATTGCTAAATAAAAGTTTTGCTAACGGAACAAGAGTCCTATTTATGGACACGACAGATCTACAAAATCCAATGTCACATCACCACTATATCAGCAGCAGCAGCCTGCTGAATCAAGGGCTACTCCAATCGTCGCGGCATGCATCATGGCCCAGAGCGATTGGTTGCTAAGATTATTTTCCAACAGGATCATCGGACTATGCAAGCGCCACTACTTAACGTAACTGGCCAGGACAAATTGGTTCACCTACTGGAGTGTTACAATGGGCCGTGAAGTCTAACATTGTCAATAGGTGACGGCTTCGTCGAAAAGACAATTGAAGATTTTCCAGTCGTTCACAGTCCGTGGCAGAAAACAAAAAATGTAGCGTGAATGGCATTTAAACGACTAGACAGGACTGCGATGAAATCGACATGGCAGAATATGCAAATTCGTGATTACGTGTGCCCTGAATGAGATGGCGACGTAAATCAAACAGTCCCTACCCTACCCCGAGGAACGTGTCAGTTCGTTGAAGCAAACGGAAGTGGTACGCGCTTAGCAACTATAGGTAGCCGCGCGCACTGCCGCACAGATACCGAACGCAACCTCATGAACCTCAGCACTCCTACCACCCCTTTAACAAACCCGGATTACCCATTTTTATCATGCAGAGACCTTTTGCAACCACAACTTACTAACAGTCGACCGTTACTATAAATGGCCAACTGTTGAAAAAGCCCGTGGTGGTGCCAGTGGACAGTGGACAGTGACTCTTATATAGACGGACTTCCGTTACATTTTTAATGTTTTGAAGTTCGCATAAGTTGCGATGCGTCAGTTCTTCAAAGACTGGAATGTATGCATATAGTCTCCCGTCTCTCGTCTGTTGCCTTTCCATGTAGTTCTTAACTGCCGTGTTGAACTCAAGAGTCCCAACGATGACACGTCTAACTACCGGTGACACCAGCTCTAATGGTGACACCAAGACTGACGCTCTAATGGTGACATCAACACTGACGCTTTAATGGTGACATCGACACTGACGCTCTAATGGTGACATCAACACTGACTCTCTAATGGTGACATCAACACTGACTCTCTAATGGTGACATCAACACTGACACTCTAATGGTGACATTGACACTGACGCTCTAATGGTTACATCGACACTGATGCTCTAATGGTGACACTGACACTGACGCTCTAATGGTGACATAGACACTGACGCTTTAATGGTGACACCAACGCTGACGATCTAATGGTGACATCAACACTGACGCTCTAAAGGGGACATCAACACTGACGCTCTAATGGTCACATCAACACTGACGCTCTAATGGTCACATCAACACTGACGCTCTAATGGTGACACAAACACTGACGCTCTAATGGTGACATCGACACTGATGCTCTAATGGTGACACCACCACTGACGCTCTAATGGTGACACCGACACTGACGCTTTAATGGTGACACCAACGCTGACGATCTAATGGTGACATCAACACTGACGCCCTTTTGGTGACACCAACACTGACGCTCTAATGGTGACAGCAACACTGACGCTCTAATGGTGACAGCAACACTGACGCTCTAATGGTGACAGCGACACTGACGCTCTAATGGTGACATAGACACTGACGCTTTAATGGTGACACCAACGCTGACGATCTAATGGTGACATCAACACTGACGCTTTAATGGTGACATCGACACTGACGATCGAATGGTGATATCAACACTGACGCTCTAATGGAGACATCGACACTGACGCTCTAATGGTTACATCGACACTGATGCTCTAATGGTGACATCGACACTGATGCTCTAATGGTGACATCAACACTGACGCTCTAACGGTGACATCAACACTGACGCTCTAACGGTGACATCGACACTGACGCTCTAATGGTTACATCGACACTGATGCTCTAATGGTGACATCGACACTGATGCTCTAATGGTGACATTGACACTGACTCTCTAATGGTGACATCAACACTGACGCTTTAATGGTGACATCGACACTGACGCTTTAATGGTGACACCAACGCTGACGATCTAATGGTGACATCAACACTGACGCTCTAACGGTGACATCGACACTGACGCTCTAATAGTGACATCAACACTGACGCTCTAATGGTGATATCAACACTGACGCTCTAATGGAGACATCGACACTGACGCTCTAATGGTTACATCGACACTGATGCTCTAATGGTGACATCAACACTGACACTCTAATGGTGACATTGACACTGACTCTCTAATGGTGACATCAACACTGACTCTCTAATGGTGACATCAACACTGACGCTTTAATGGTGACATCGACACTGACGATCGAATGGTGATATCAACACTGACGCTCTAATGGAGACATCGACACTGACGCTCTAATGGTGATATCAACACTGACGCTCTAATGGTGCCATTGACACTGACGCTCTAATGGTGACATAGACACTGACGCTTTAATGGTGACACCAACGCTGACGATCTAATGGTGACATCAACACTGACGCTTTAATGGTGACATCGACACTGACGATCGAATGGTGATATCAACACTGACGCTCTAATGGTGCCATTGACACTGACGCTCTAATGGTGACATCGACACTGACGATCTAATGGTGATATCAACACTGACGCTCTAATGGTGACATCGACACTGACGCTCTAATGGTGATACCAACACTGACGCTCTACGGGTGACATCGACACTGAGGCTCTTATGGTGACATCGACACTTGACGCTCTAATGGTGATATCGACACTGACGCTCTAATGGAGACACCAACACTGACGCTGTAATGGTGACATTGACACTGACGATCTAATGGTTACATCAACACTGACGCTCTAATGGTGACACCAACACTGACGCTCTACTGGTGACATCGACACTGACGCTCTTATGGTGACATCGACACTGACGCTCTAATGGTGACACCAACACTGACGCTCTAATGGTGACACCAACCCTGACGCTCTAATGGTGACATCACCACTGACGATCTAATGGTGACATCAACTCTGACGCTCTAATGGTGACACCAACTCTGACGCTCTACTGGTGACATCGACACTGAGGCTCTTATGGTGACATCGACACTGACGATGGTGACATCGACACTGACGCTTTAATGGTGACACCAACACTGACGCTCTACGGGTGACATCGACACTGACGCTCTAATGGTGACACCAACCCTGACGCTCTAATGGTGACATCGACACTGACGCTTTAATGGTGACACCAACACTGATGCTCTAATGGTGACACCAACACTAAAGCTCTAATGGTGACATCAACACTGACACTCTAATGGTGACATCAACACTGACACTCTAATGGTGACATCAACACTGACACTCTAATGGTGACATCAACACTGCCGCTCTAATGGAGACACCAACACTGACGCTCTACTGGTGACATCGACACTGAGGCTCTTATGGTGACATCGACACTGACGCTCTAATGATGACATCGACACTGACGCTCTAAGGGTGACATCGACACTGACGCTTTAATGGTGACACCAACACTGACGATCTAATTGACGCTCTAACGGTGACATCAACACTGACGCTCTAATGGTGACATCAACACTGACGCAGTCCAACATGTCATGCTCCAATAAAGGAACACTCCTGAAATGAAGACAACAATTTTACCAACTACATGATGTGAAAGTTTGGCCGTCCTACTAAGTATACAAGACTTATTCAAAATACCACCTGGCCAGTATATGCAACAACACGTTTGGCTGGATAATATGGCTGCCCGCGAAAGATCACTTTTGCGAAATCGTAACATCTGAGATGCTGAATGCTAATCAGAAGACGGAAAATGGCTCCTGCCCCTAGAAGGTCATGTGCGTATCATTTCAAATGGATATAGCGTAATAAGACTAGTGTAGTCATAGAAGTTCGTCGGTTTGGACAGTATGTGGTCCGGGTTGATCGGTATGACAATACTTTACAAAACCGAAAATTCCTTAGACAGTTTATACACCTGTCTACGCATGACCAGCGCATTTAAAGATTGACAGTGACAACGAGCCCTGGGAACATGTAATACCACCATTTAGCAACATACCAACCACTGATGTACGCCCATCCACATGAGTTCTACATTGTCTACACCACTTACTACAGGTATATGTACCAAGGCATATTCCATGTACTGCCATGTACTCCACCTTAAGTTGGTTGTTCCTCCTATTCGTCTGTTACATTGAACACGACTGGTCGTCGCCACCTGGTCTGATGTCCGGCCACCTTGGTGAAAGGCAGGTGCGCTGTCCACTGCGCCACCAGACCACCATGGCATTTGAAAATGAATCCATTTATGAAGGGTCAGGTAACGCGTTACAAAAAATAAACAGTTTAGAAAAAGTTATAATTGAGTCATAGGTGTCTTGCCATTTTCGGTGATACTGCGATTGTCTTGATGAATCTGTTTGAAGTGATTAAGGGTCAATCGTACTTGATTTGGGTAGCGATTCAGTGTTAAATGTTAGATGCAACAATAATTTCGTAATTATTGTGCATGTCTTGCATTTGTCTTTCCAGACTGTGTTCATTTCTGAATGAGGAGATTTGCTAACGGAAAAAGATTCTATTTAGACAGCTCCTGTGGCACTATGGCTGATATATACAAAAGGAAGACCAGGAGAAGTAGGACCTAATGAGACTCTACCGGTATAAAGAATGTGCGGTGTCAAAATCTCCTTACTGGCATTGGCAGGACAGGATGTCCAGTTCGGTCAGAAGTGGAGTGGCTGACTAGGAAGTCACGAAGCGTCCGACTAGAAAGTCTAACGTCGGCGCTTCATGTTGAATTTGGCAATTATTCAATATTGATCTGCATTCATTTGTCATTAAGGCTCTCACCAATAAAAAGTCTGAATACTTCGGTTGTGAAAGCAATGATAAAACTCCATATAACAAGGCTGTCTGATGTAACAATATTCGGCGACATCTATTAAGAAGTTGGCCCGCCAATATATTATCTACTCAACTCATTTTCTCTAGATGCTCAGAATGATCAAGACATCCGATTACATTTAGTGAAGTGTAACTTTATTTGTTGTGTGATGGGAAACTTAAAAAGAGCAGACTTTTATCGTGACAAATATGTACAGTGCAACACCGGGACAAAACTCAATAATAACACTGAGGGAGGTACACCGTACCTGCAACATTTATGAACAACTGGTAAATCACATTATGTACATAGAAATGACGTTGACTGGGAATTGCCTTCGAGATGTCCACCAAGTATCAGAACGGACAGAAAATGTAATTACCAAAGTTATTAAGCAAAACAACACTCATCCAAATACTCAACATCTTGGAAGCAGGCCCTGGGGAAGGGTAAGGACATCAGACATCTGTTGTAAAGCGCTTTAGAGTAATTTTACAAATTAAATAGGGCGCTATATAAATGTTGTATATTATTATTATTATTATTATATTATTATCAGACCAGGTGACAGAATTATTGAACATGAACTTTGCTTCTCTTATGAACTGTGATTGGATTTTTCGGCTGATCTTTCTGTGCGTGGGTACAGCATCTGATTTCTCTCCATACTTTTACTTTTAAATGGTACTGACCAACTTCAACAATTTGAAGAAAAAATGTCAGACGAAGAGTGAAACATGGAAAGAGATTGTTTTTAAAAGATACGAGATGGTCTAATTTGCGTTTGAAAAGTGACGGTAGAGGGCTGATTTGAATAATTCCGTTGTGGGGCTCGAAATTATGTCGGGTGGGAGTTTATTCCACTCGAGTATAGTTCGAGGGAAGAATGATGCCTTTCTGGTCTGGGTTTTTGAGTGGGGAATTTGATACGAAAACTGGTGGTTTGTTCGGGATTTTCTAACTGTAGGGATTGATCTGTCTGATTTTACGATAGCGACTTTCTGGTTTACAATGTTATGAAGCATGGTCAGACGAGCATCTCTACGTCCATCTGCTAGAGGGCGCAGATTTAGGTGGTCCAACATACAGCAGCAGCACATGTGAGGATTGAGAGTGCTGCACAACTGGAAAATATTCCTTCCAAACATACCTTTATGATGCATTGTGTTTACTGCAAGGATGACAATTACCATTCCAGGCAAACGTGAAAAGCTTATCCACGGTAGACAAATTTAATTCATTCAGCACCGACTTCTTAAAACAAACTGTAAGCTTCCTGGTACAATGTAGCCAGATAGGTGGTGCATCCCTCTAAGGAACTAGTACCAGTAATGGATCAGCATTACTTTTAAATAGTGCTACTCGTTTTTTCCGAGTGAAAGAAAAGCATTAAGAGCCATAACAAAGTTGTGTCAGTCAGTTGTTGAACAAGTATTCGGAAACAGGTTGTACCAACTTTACAACACATCACACAAACACTGCTGACGAAAATCCTTTGTAGCAAGCACAATAGAGAATGTCCCTTACTAAACAGGCAGATATTGAAAAGGGATGCTCAATCTATCATTGATACTGATATAAAGGCAAAGCCATAGCATAAGTTCCTTTTTGGGAGATTATTAATCATTAACAGACAACACACAACATCATGATCATTTTGTGAAGTAACGTGTACTGTTTAATTAAATTCATATCTTCATATATATAATTGTGTTGATAGTTGCCAGGGTAACCTGACCATTCACACAGCCATACATATACTTTTCATTTAGACAACCATCATCAACACCAAAAAAGGCTACAGTATAACATACATTCAACAATATTTATATTTTTAAAAATATATTTATTAATCAACATGGCTATATAACAGTTAGTGCTGGCAGCAGTGAGCCTTTTGGCATTACTGTGACACTGTTCAAATTGACAACAATGACAAACAACATTATGTAGCCATCCTTGAAATTCCAGGGGTTACGCTCACTTACGTTCTCTGCATCCTCGGAATATGTTATTACAAAACTGAATTGAATAGTAGTACTAGGTATGTGCCACATTGTTGATGATAGAGTAGATTGGTTTTACTCTTTGTTTTACATCAAAAAAGCCATGAGGCAGCTAATGGTAAAAAAAGACGAGCTTTGAAGTTGGATGTCGCTCCTAAGTACTCTACAAAGGACAAGTACTTGTCTAGTGATTGGTAGGGAGATTTGT
The DNA here is from genome assembly GCF_002113885.1 of Mizuhopecten yessoensis. Classification (NCBI taxonomy): domain Eukaryota; kingdom Metazoa; phylum Mollusca; class Bivalvia; order Pectinida; family Pectinidae; genus Mizuhopecten; species Mizuhopecten yessoensis. The sequence continues at coordinate 174,108 of NW_018408386.1, read as the reverse complement.
TTCACCTTAAACCAATCAAATTGTTAACTTAGTGCCTTCGATTTTGTCATGACACATTCCGGGGGTATAGAGAATGTAAGCAAGCGTAAACCCTAAAATGTTGAGGATGTACCGTGAGATGTACAATCTTCAATTACATCGATAACTTGTAATTATAATCAATATAGTAATTAGTCTATTTTGTTCTTTCTTGTAAACTCCTCTCTCCTCATTTGAAGATATTTATGATTGCTTTCATTCTTAATAATACACGTACAGTACATCATTAAAGAGACATGTATTAAACATAGCTATAAAATCTATACAAGTTTCTATCTTTTCGATCTTTTTCATAAATGAAATTTATGAGGGAAACAAAGGGTTTCTGTGCACCATGAAATTCTAGTATATCACAGCTACCGTTTATTTCGTTGCCACAAGTGTGTGTATATCTATAATTATGTAACTGAGGTAATGGAAACACCAACGTCAACAGGTTTCGACTATGGCAATATATAGTACTATTACTGGTTTGGGTTAATATGATAAAACGTTTAAACATAACGTTGAAATAGTTAGGAAAAAGAACAATATTTATTCATCCTAAAATTAAATTAACAAAACATGATCCTGGAAGCTAGACAACAAAAGAATGTATGAAGAAAAATAGTTTTCAAGCTTGTAAAAATTTGCATGCACTTAACAAAAAATATTTAATTTCCAATGTTTCACTTCACATTTTTGAACTATAAACATATAGATGAAGTACTTTTACAAATATAGCAGGATATGGACTGAAGCACAGGCGTGTTACAGCATCCCACACTTTCCCTAGCCCGATATCTCTATTAATAATGTTCAAATATGGCTTATCAGAATGTGTGGCTATTGAGTTCTGAAATGGAGCAGATTTATGTTGAGATGTTTGTAGTTTCACCCAGTGTACACGTATGTTGAAGTAAAAACACGTGAATAGATAGGAAACGTTAAATTCAGAATATTTTTAATTTCCATACATTTACTTACAGTAACTTAGTAAGAGCTGCTTCTATTTTGTTTATATCCTGGTTTTATTTTGTTTATATCCTGGTTTTATTTTGTTTATATCCTGGTTTTATTCTGGTTTTATTTTGTTTAACGTCCTTTTCACAGCTAACATCATCTAAGGACAAATAGATGGATTTATAAGCACCAATGGAAGGTACATCAGAACAGCCTGATGATAGTCATACTTTTCTACTATGTTATCACTGCGATGTGCCTTTCGAGAAAAGATGGCCTGCTTATGTATGTATATTGAGATACTTGTGTCTTTTTTTATCTTTCTTCATGTGCATTTTGGAAACTAGTGCAGGGGGGGGGCATGTTGGGAGAAATTTAATATCAAGTACGCATTTCGTTTATAATGTGATAAAAGAGAGGGTAGGGAAGAGAGAGAGAAAGACAAAAATTGATGTTACTTTACAATTACAAAATGTCCTGCTTCTTTCAACACAAAAGGGCATCAAAATCCTTAGTCGGCACCAAAAAAGCATTTCTGCCAAGGTCATAGACATCATAACAAAAAAGTATTAAAAACTGTTAACAACTATTGTACACTTATTGTATCAAAGGACAGAAACTCAAAGCATACTCGTATTTACAAGTAACTTTACACATAAAGGGAGGTAATTGTCAGATCTATATTGCACACATTATATAAACAGTAACCTACTTCATACTCAGGTTCTACAGCTAAGTCACAAACCACTGTGCTGATTATCAATAACAAGCAACTTGTGTATGCATGTAGCAATTGATTTGTTTTGTATGCATTTGATAATAAAATTTATTGAAAATTGTATGCACGAATCGTCTTGGAACTGTACTTGCTGACCGAAAATATGTCGATATGATTTAGAATTAGTATATCCCGTGCCTAGTGGTAGGGGTGTGTAGTATACTGTATATATCCTACAGCACTGTGTTGAGAGAAAGTACAATATATAGAGTATATTCTACATTCCAGTGGAACAAGTATATACAATATACATTTTGCATGGAGTATATCTTGTATCTCTGAGTAAGGAGTATTTACAATACAGTGTATAGAATGAATCGTGTAGCACGGTGTTGGTTGTATGTACAATAGCTAGAGTATATCCTTCAGCCCTACGTAAGGAGTAGATACAATATACTGTTTTCTAATCAGTTGAAAGATGGGTTTAAGACAGGGGAGACAACTGATAAACAATACATAACCAAAGAAAAAGCTAACCAACATTTCTACATGTGAAAACTTTGAAATAAGGATTTTTTTATTACTGAAGCCAATCTTCCAGATTCAAAATAGGTTCTCTTAAACCAATGTTCATTACAATCATTGTCTAATTCACGCAAACGACAATGTCAATTTAACTATTTTTCTAGGGGAACCAATATGAACATGATAAATGTACACAAATGTGCCCTGATCTTGCCTCTTAATTTCATGTTCGAGGAAATGTAATGAACACCATATATGGATAGCTCAATCAAAGGAGGTGAGGTAGAGAATAATCCTAAAACAAATTGTGTACTGGGCTGTGAGGTAGATGAAATCGGTTTCTACAGACTTCAAGCAACCAGAGGAAGTAAGATTTACGGAGAGTTGTCAAGCAGCAGGCAACAAGACATGATGTACTGGTTACGAATTAAAAAGACTAATACATCTGAGACTGGAGACTTTTACATTAAGCAGTAGTAGCTAGTCATACAGTTATCAGGAAAGTAAACATGTACAGGGAGTTGTCAGGTAGCAGGTGCAAATGTAATGGGACCATTGTGTACAGGCTGCGAGGTAGAGAGAGCTTTTTGAATCAGGGACAATGTCTTTAGAGGACAATTAAGACTTATAGATAAGACTCTACAGGTAGAAGTAGAACTTTCGCCATGAATAATCAGACTTTTATATGGAGAATGCAAGGAGGATGTAGTCAGAATTTGGCTGGGAGTAGTCAAGACTTTCTCAAGATGTAAAAAGAACATAACTGAGAGTAATCAAAATTCACAGGAAGTAGTCAGGATTTCAAAGAAAGTACATTGTAGTCAGACTTTTACAGGAAGTAGCTAGACTCTTACAGGAAGTAGCCAGACTCTTACAGGAAGTAGTCAGACTCTAACAGGAAGTATCCAGACTCTTACAGGAAGTAGTCAGACTCTGACAGGAAGTATCCAGACTCTTACAGATAGTAGTCAGACTCTGACAGGAAGTATCCAGACTCTTACAGATAGTAGTCAGACTCTAACAGGAAGTATCCAGACTCTGACAGGAAGTATACAGACTCTTACAGGAAGTATCCAGACTCTTACAGGAAGTAGTCAGACTCTGACAGGAAGTATCCAGACTCTTACAGATAGTAGTCAGACTCTGACAGGAAGTATCCAGACTCTTACAGATAGTAGTCAGACTCTAACAGGAAGTATCCAGACTCTGACAGGAAGTATACAGACTCTTACAGGAAGTATCCAGACTCTTACAGGAAGTAGTCAGACTCTGACAGGAAGTATCCAGACTCTTACAGATAGTAGTCAGACTCTTACAGGAAGTATCCAGACTCTTACAGGAAGTGGCCAGACTCTTACAGCAGTGGTAAGATTGAGTTGTTCAGACCTATATTGTGTTTTAAGACTTCTATATACCAATAGGACAGGTAAGAGGGACCATTCTGTACATTTATGTGCCATTTAACATGCGTAAAGCACTATGACACATTTAACACATTTATCAAAGACATGTATGATACAGACAATATGCAATTTAGTAGGTACCACCGAAAACATGTTTGCAATTCAATGAACAGTAGATGCCATTTAAAGAGTAACATTAAGTAGAGCACTCAATTGCAGGTACATGTATTAGTTATAGATCATTTACTGCCATCAGGTTCATAACAGGTACTGTTTAACTCGTTCACCCTGTAGTCACATTTGAACTCTTCCAATCCAAAGGGTTGGAATAATCCATTATGAAATTTCAGGGGTGAATGAGTTAATACAGCGAGCGAGATATGTATTCTGTTATATGAGAAAATAATTAAGTAATCAATAAATAAAATATAATAAACCTTAACATATATGTCATTAAGTAGTATTTTTACAATAAATCTTGAAAAACAATCTGGAGAGTGGCTATATGGTTAAAGTATCACCATCACTGAAGTAACTGAGGAATGTTTAGCAGGGAGAGCGTCAACAACAACAGAGATATATATATAATGGATACTCTCAGTCTCCTAAATATAGTCTTGTTTTAAAACTTTTAACAAATGTAGACAAAAAAAAATCTTTGAATATTTATGTTACAGTTCTTATACATCAATTAAAATCATATATTTACAAATTTGATAATCAATACTGCAAGATAATATATTTCTCCTCAAACAAAAATGTTTTTCACAAATCTAGGACACTTAACTCACACACAACTGTTGAATTCATTCAATTATTTTTTCTATCAGAACTTCTTTAGAAGAATATCTAACTACTTTTTAAAATTAAACATTGAAAGAAGTGAAAACATTTTATGATTCTCTATATTTTAACAGCGAAATTTTGTATTCTATAATAAATGGCTGATACAATGTACCAATACACATACAATCAAGATACAACCTCGTACGGCAAACAGTAGTGCCTAACAAACATTGATAACACAGGCAGTATCCAATTTTGGCCAGAAATGATTCCATTCGGAGACAGAAATTCGAGATATCAAGTCCCTAAATTCAAATAATACATGGTTATTTTCAAAATGCAACAAATCATTTGGGTTTTGGTTCAGTCATTCTAAGCCCCAGGTTAAAAAAAATGCACTTTAATAACTGTCTCATTATAGCTACAGAATCCCACTGTGTTTCTTGCATAAATAGTTATTTCCCTCCGAGTTTCGCTTTCAGATATATCTAAAGCACCATTGGAACAGGTCACTTCTGTTTATCAAATAGCTCATTGGGTTAGAGCAACAATCTAACAATCTGAAGTCCAGGGTTCGAATCCAGGTCTAGCCCAACTGAAGTTTTACAATCAGAACACTGTTGTTGATTATATTTTTTTAATTTCAATTCTATTTTTTTAACAGTTCTGGAAGGTTTGTTTTCTTTTCAGAAATGATTTATCAAAACTATAATCATGCCAAATTTTCTATACGTAGTTACAGTTTTTGGCAATGGTAAGGTGATCCTTTAATGTATCTGGTAAGTGCAATTTTTAACCTGGGGCCGAGGATTGGGGTTCAGTACAAAAAAAATGTTAATATTTTTCTTTTCTTTTCCTAAACAGAATTGCTTTCTTTAAAAATAGATTCACTTAACCAGCCTATGCAGAAATGTATATTTCATCTATTTGCATAAAATATTCAAATACTGAGGCATTTTCTAATCGTTTAAATAAAATGCTCCTGTTTACATTGGCATCAATTTACATTGTTGGGATGGCAAACCTGACTAAGCAAGAGGAGAAATATCATAATTTCACTTTTTCTAAAAGTCCAAATGACAAATGACAGAAGGAAGCAAGCAATGTAGAAAGTCATATGCAAAGTTTACCAATCTAAGAGAACTTATTCGTGAACACGAGATTGCTTTTTTTTTTCATGAATATGACAATAACTTAATAAATATAAATAAAGAACTGTAAAAAGAACACAAAGGATTGAACATGATTGTGAAAAACACTAATGGCACCTACAAGTACAAAAAGAAAACGACTTAAAGAATTAATAACAAATAACAAATTGGTTTTGAGAAATGAAAAAAAATCAAAAAATCACAAAACTGCCAAACGCATAATCAAATGCATTCATCACAACCTAACCTTGTAACAGTTATCACGCCACACACTCGATATAGCTTTAAATACTCAACAGCCCGGCATACACACGCCACCCTTCATATTGCAGAGAATCATAACAATATGTCGTACAGAAAACATTTATTTACACAATGTTGATATCAACACACATAATAGCATCTGTTATTATCTTCAAGACTAATATCAAAATTATCCATAGTCTCTAGCTGCCATTTAATGATCACCAATATAATTTCACTCATAATTCTAATAAATTCATAGATTACAGCATTACTCGGTTCCAGAATTAATGGCATACAAATAAATATACTCTTGTTAATCATAATTTTTAATGCTAATGCAATCTGTCATAGAATTTTTTTGCACATTATTCTAAACGCAATTTAACTTTCCTTCAAAAACTATTAACATACTGCATGTACTGCTGACTAAAATTGATTTTTAATCAAACAAGACCCGAACCAAAAATATTTCGTTAAATTCATAATCATAACAGTTCATCCAAAAAAACAGCAACAGAATAGCATATTTTAATTTGAACATTAAATGGCTGCACATACCAAAAGCTAAAAAGAATTCAGCTGTGTCTCAGAATTATAACCTAGTACATTCGCACTCTCACATATACATACTACTTACATAGCATATCACACATGTACTAGTACACAAATATATACACAAAAGGCAGTTTTATAAACTTGAACATTCTGGTATCCGGATATCTATGAACTACAGAAGTTTTGATGAACGGCAATATCACAGGGTAGTGTCACCCTCTGTGGACGATTTAGATTTTAATGATCAGAAATAGGAACACTAAACAATACTCAAATCAGAAATGGAATTAACTTGCCTTGTTTAAACACTGTTAATAAAGCAGAGGAAAAAAAACTGTGTTATCTTTAGATCTACTGAACAGAAAATACAGCGATAATTTGTCAAATGAGATTGTTCTGTTTCCAACCAAATTATCCATAATGATGCACATTCTGGACACACAAAGTTCATCAATCATAAAGCCGATTTCTTTATGTTGGCACCATAGTATGGATTCCGGACTACAGATCATTGAGGAACCACTTTATTTGTTACACAAGTTAGAGTTTCGTCTCCATCACTCGCCTTTGTCGCTCGCGTCCTCCCTGTCGTACATTCTCCATAGAGTCCTCACTCGATGACCTGGAACACCTATTCACTTTTTCCTTTTTGGAAGAAAATATGTCCTGGTAACTCCCCTCAGACACGGGACTGACGGGCGTCACTGAACTCTCGTCAATCGACATGAACGACTCTGTTGAGCTGATTGAAGACACATAGTCACGCAAGTCGTGATTGGACCCCAGGAGGCCGTTGTTCCAGCTGTTGACAGTGACATTACATGCGTCCCCACCGCCCCCAAGTTCAAACCTGTGTTCCCCCGAGTCTCCTGGACCGTAGAACGGAGAGTCCACACTTAGCTGTCTACTTGTGTACAGCTTCCTCCTCGGTCGCTGTGGACTGGATCTGTTTGTCCCTCTATAGTCATTGTCTACGTCATTATCACATATCTCGGACTGGGAGGCGAGACCTTTTTCAAGACTCCCTGCCAACTCGGTCTGTAGCCTGTACGCAAGAACCTCTGGAAACACAGTGCTCTTTGATCTCTGGTTGAACGTGAATTTGGAGGGAGCCATCGAGTGTCGGCGGGAGGCTGAGCCATGAATAGATTCCTGGTGTAGTCTTTCCGCTGCCTTCCTCAGCAACACTGGTGATGAAGGCAGCGACTGGCTCTGTGGCCCCGATTTGTTCCTATGGCGACCAGAGTAGGGGTCAGGCGTACAGGGGCTACACGGAGGGGTGAAAGCATTCGATGGAGATGGCAATTCAAAACCAAAGGACTGTTTTCCGCTTGGAGTTCCTAGAATTTTCCTTTCAAGAAACTGTTGAAAGCCAACAAATGGATTTGAGAGAGCAGGCGAGTAAAACTGATCGTCCTTACTCATCGCCTCCCCCAGCACCACCTGGGGTGTGAGGGAGGTGAGGAAGTCCCCAGGATCTATCACTTCCTCCCCTGACAGTTGTAAGATGTTGTCCTCCGACATCGACCGCTTGTGGCCTGGTCGCTTAAACCCACCTACAACAATAGCACATAAAAATCATAAACGTCATAACGTTTAATAAAATCTGTATCAAATGAAAGCACAACTTTTCTTTTTACCGATACTTAAGCATACCTTCAGTATATTTTTTCTACTGATTTTATTATCAGTTTTAATCACAATACCAAACACTATCAACATCGAAGAAACAAATTATCCAAATTATCTTGTTTTTATATCTGTAAATATTGATGCAAATTGTTCAAGCAGACATAAAAGTCTCACCATTTCCATTTCCTATCATACAGTCTTCCTCCAGGTTTCTTAGGAGTTGCTCGTTAGATATGACTATCTCGGCAAAAACTGGCCTTCTCAACGGATCCATCTGTGGAAATAATTGTAATAGAGTTACCTCCCTTCCTCCAATGTTATTACTTTGTTTTATCGATTTTTTAACGCTGAAATATAAGATTTCCTACTGTGATATAAAATCGCTTTGTTCCTACCAACCAGAAAGCAGGGTTTAGTGTGAAAACTGATGAAAAAAAAATTGGCTACATGTACTGATGTCACAATAGCCCTGGCGTTTAATTATTATGACATGGCCATACAGCATTCCTCGTCTCAATAATTTGGCATTATTTTATAAAGAAAAGCATTACAACCAGAATATTCTTGGTGTTTTGGTTAAATTATTCACATTTGCACTTATACTACACACTTGTGAAAATGTCAACCTATTCACTCCACTGATGAAATATGATTTGTGTTCGTCAAGAAACCAAGATCACCATCTTTATATCAGAGAATCTTATACACATTCTTATAACAATCATCATTGGCAATAGCTACATTACTTGAACACTTTTTCAAGACAAATTGAGGACCTGGTTGTACAATAATTAATAGCATGTTTATCTAGTTTTCATAAGAACTGTAATATAAACTTTTATGACAATTTTGAAAACAGTTTATTTCAACTTATATTATTCACTCTTAATGTGAGAGGAAACCAGCGTATCCAGAGAAACCCACATGGTGAGGCAGGTGACCGTCCCGTCAAACCCCATACCTTTTCATGTGTGATCAGGGATTCGAACCCCGGCCGTATTGGTGAAGTACATGTGTGCTATCCACTGCACTACCCAACCAACCATACCAACAGTAATATGTCAACTATAGGCATGGGCAATAAATATAGTTTATTATATTATTCCGCTGAGACAGGTGACTTACATGGCAACAGGTAAAAGCTAGACGCAGGAAGTCCAAGGGACAATAGTCTAAAAGTTCACTGAACGCCACATAGTCCAGTCCAAAGTTCTGTAACAGGCAAAACATATTTTACTGCACCACTTTAACAACCATTTCTCATAAAGTCAAGCACATAGGAACATGTACATTATATTTATTCAGGATATTTTATAAACAGAAACCATACAGTCAACACTAAAGTGACCTTTCAGGTATATAATTATAAGCCTGCAGTAGTTCATTTTAAAACCACAGGTAATATAATTTGACATAATTAAATATCCTTGTTAAAAGCCTGGTAAGCGTACCTGTGTTCGAGGGAGTATTTCTGGTTCAGCGTCTATCCTGGCTATTACTTCACACAAGATGATTCCATAAGAGAACAAATCGGCCTGCAGATATAAGACAAGTCAAGCATGTAAACGTTGAATATTTTTTCAACATTTTTTTTTCGTCTTCTTATTTAGATATTAGTAGCATCATAAATGATTAAATATTCTTTTAAAAGATACATTTTTTTTTCAAATAAAATTTGTTCACAATGGAACAAGAAATAGCTACATTTTTATTAAACAGAAAGGCAACAAATATATATATATTACCTTTTCATCATACCACTTGTTCTGCAGCACCTCCGGGGCTATCCAGTAGGGAGATCCCACAATGGGAAGACAGTTATCCTTGTCTCTGTAAATACAATTAGTACAGTATTAATAATGAATGAAGACAGGTGCAATACCTTGGATAATTCATGGTTGTAAGTTTCAAGGAGCTGGGTTCTACTGTGCCTGTATCAAAGGGTTCTGATTACAGCACATCACTCGAGAGGTGAATGCAAGACAAAGTTTGATGATAATTCTATTGAAATGTCATCAACCTAGGCACACTGTGCAAACAATTACTGTTGGCTTCAAAGGCTTGGTATTAAGGCATAGACATGAAAATATACTGAGTAAATGTTGTGTCTCAGGATATGGGTGACTGTTTTAGTGTACACGACATACTACATTACAAAAGAATACTAAAATGAAATGATAATTCGAGGTTTGTATATACTGCTTTATCACAAACTAGTTTGTAGGTCGTCTCAAAGCAGTTCACAAATTATTATCTGTGGTTATAGAGCCTTTGCAACCAGCCAATATCTTTTTCAACTCCCTGAGGAGCATACAGCCGGAGATGCCATTTCGGCGTTAACAGCTAGCATTCAACAATTCTAGCACTGCCCAATCACATACTCATTTACAGCTGAGTAGACTGGAACAAGCGGAGTAAAGTATCTTGTTCAAAGAGACAACACAGTGTATATAGTTATATATTTTCCACAGTTGACAGATTTTATAAGTCAATACACATGCATAACTAATGATATAGATTATGAAAATATTACATATTGGTGGTAAAGTTAACTGCCTATAAGCATTATGAAACACCTGCACAATACACAAGGACAATCATTAACAATTAACTTTTGTATGGCCTGTGATTTTAATGTTAATATTCATCATATCACAATACAATCTCAAATTTCAATGAAAACGTTCATCATATCGAAGTACAATCTCAAGAGAGTATTTTGACATGGTAGCACACTCCGACTCTGGTGAAAGGGGTGCGGTGGTCTGTCCTGGTAAATATTTCTACATGTGAATTTATTTTTTATGTCAGGTTTATTATAAACTTGAATATCCTTCTAACTACATTTGATACTGTGATGATAATGGAGAGAAAATGCCTTTGCACCAAGAAGTGACTTATTCCGGAATGTGCCTAGACTACACAGTAAGTGTTGTACCACGGTGAATGTCTGGAAAACAGCCAAGTGCTTACACTGCGAAAGTAAATTTAGAGCTACAAAAATACCTGCAGTTTCCCTATAGTGTCAACAATAACAGTTTAGTTTGTAATCAGGCGGTGTAAAAAGGAGGTAACAACTTGTTAAGACAGATTGCACCACAGATAACAGGCTGTTCCTCTTATGTTCTTGAAAATGTGCCACGACATCTCTAGATAGCACGCGTGATTCCGTAACTGTACTGTGAGAGTCACCTCCTTAATTATAATAACCTCCTCTGGTCTATCACATTACATAGTTACCTCCCTTCATAAACCTCAAACATTTATATCGTCGCATTTAACTCATTCACCTCTGAAATTTCTCAATGAACTATTCCAACCTTTGTATCTTGTGTCTTTAGGGGTAAATGGGTTTAAGTAACCGCCCTAATAATTCTGAATCATGAATACTGTCATACTACAGTAGTATTCATAATCCATGCTTACCAACCTGAAGAAAACGTTAAGAAATGTCATACTACAGTTATCTCCCTTTATCAACCTAAAACATTTGTACTGTCACACTTAAGTTACCTTGCAAATAAATTTGAATCATAAATACTGTCACACTGAAGTTACCTCTCTTTATCAACCTAAAACATTGTACCATCACACTAAAGTTACCTGCCTTATATACCTGAATCGGCTCTACTGTTAAACTATAAAACTTAAATGTCTTGCTAATTAACCTTCACTTTTATCACAATACTCCAAAGTTACCTCCCTCTATAAACCTATAATATTTGTACCATCACACTAAAGTAACCTCCCTTATATACCCGAATTGTCCATGCTACCAATACTACCACTATGGCTGTTTCTAATCTTTTCTCTTATAACTAGACATTGAAGTTTGCTTATCATCTGAAAAACTATAGAAAAAGGTTCATGAATTTCTCAAACTTCCAGATTTTAATTCAAATATATCAATAAAAGGAAATTTCCAGTCATATGTAATTTCATGACTAAAACTGAGCTACAGACTAATAACAGAACACTCAACACCTCTCAATGACGGTTGTATTTTGTTGATGAGTGATGAGGGGGGGGGGCTAGACAGATACTTCATAAGTAAGCACCATTAATATATGGGTTAACAGCCATGTTTACAAATACCTACTCATACATATAAATATAAACAATGAGGTGTTGACAATGACGCATATACCTTCAGGTCATATAGGTTATGTTATAAGTGTTCATTATCACCTAAACACTTGATACACAATCTGTCGAGTATAAACAGCTGGAGTGTCGTACCAAGTGGTCAAGTGATCGTATTGTAACAATCTACTAAGGGTCTATAAGTCAAAGACTCCCCAAGTTATAAATAGGATACTGCTGTTTACACACTCTCTGTATCACGGTTTAAGATAACAAGAACTTTCTAGATTTTAAAATCTGTCTTAAATTAGAACATTTATGCTGTATATAACTTTATACAGGATATTATAAATATGGAGATTATGGTGATATCTAACTTATAAGTAGATCCGCCTTATACAGTTGACAAATAAATTGGGCTCTTACATCATTTCAGGGGTGTACAATTTCATATTTTGAAAATTTCCACAAGCCCAGCCTGCAAGTTTTTTCATTTTAAATACTGAAAATTTTCACTAGCCCTGCTGTAAAACGTACTAGCCCCGAGCACTGCATTTAGGACAAGGGACATTTTAAATTATCACATTTAGATCTTCATCCATTTGATAACAATTAATATAATATTGATTATGATTGCAGGGCATTTGTCTAATTATATACATCTTTTATTATCTACCTGCAGTTACAGAATATCCCCTAGGTATAAGGTTGATAGTTTTTACCATGCACCTCACACAGAGACAATGATTGGTATACAATGTCTGTTGTCCTTATCAGAGAAAGTGGACACTAATACGTCAGCCCCAGGACAGCCTAATAATGACAACGGGGTAATCAAATCATCTGATTGACCCAGTCTATCTATCCGTAGCCATTGATATGTTAATCCCTTTATTTACAGCCCCGTTGTATATCCTCACTACAGATAAAACCCCACCACTGTCTGGCTGATGACCTAGTCTGGCCAATATATGTCAAACCTATAGTCGATTATACACACTTCCCACATCATCTAACCTTTCTGAAGTGGAACATAACATCTCCTAGAAGTGTTGATTGAGATTAGCAGCAAATAAGGAGACATCATGATCACTGTCCATCATTTTAAACCAGTACTTTATGATACCATACATATAAGAGGTATTCACTTTCCCTCTATGTGGAAACTAGCTGCTAACTCAAAATATCGGCTAAAACTTTCAAGCACATTTCAAAATGACCTTTTGAAAAAAAATCTAGACTGATAAAGTCTATCATTCACTTCATTTCTTTTTTAAAGCTGTCAGAATACAGCAATCATCCTAAACTATTTTCAAATTGTTGAAATTGGATAATAAAAACTCCGTCAGTTTCAAACTTTATTGATTACTGTGGCACCTAATTATGTAATTGAAATTCGTCTCCTTTGAGAAATTTGCAAAAGATACCTATATCATTCCAATACTACTAATTTAACAATGCAAAATCACTTTTTTTGTTCTGAAAGCCATTTCACTGTACAAATTCTATTTTCTCTCTCTAGTAATCATCATTTATCAATAGCTGTTTTCATGCCTTTAGCCATTTGATAGGAATTTTAAATGCAAACAATTTTTTAACACCCAAGGCCATGGCAGACTTCAATTTAGACATTGAGATGCTATTAAAACACAATTATAGCACATGTATATATATAGATATCATTATGGCGAAACATTTATACCTATTGCCACCAGAAGGAAATATTTGACAGTATTTATATGTAGGTACAGCCATCAGGACTATAGCAATAGGAAGTTGACAAATGAACATCCATCATACAGCTGATCTACTGGTGATAGGACTTCATTACCACAGCAATCCTAGCAAGTAGGTGATTATGGAATGATTACACCTATTGCCCATATAAGGATGTCAGCTTGACCTCCAAATTGACCTCCAATCCAGAACATAAAAGGTCATATACAATAGATGTTAGGCAACACACTTAACAGGTAAACCAGGCTAGACAGATCAAAATACAGATACACTATTGTGTTATGTCTACTAAGTGTAGAAAGTCCAGCAGCTACTCTTTTATATCTGTATAAAACCTTATCTTTCTACCTGTACAGTCAGATACTAAGGTCTATTATTGTAAATGTATATATTTTAGCAAGTTCAGAATTTCGCATACATGTATCATAACATTTTTTATTGGTTTAGCACAATGAAGAATTGGCGCACTAATAATACTGTATACTGGGGAAAATGTCACTGCAGTTTAATTTTCGCCTTTTTAACCCTCCGTAATGAGGGTGAGTTTATCATTACAGCAAACTTTTGAAAACAACATGATATACATGGTAATTAAATGTGAAGGCCAAATTCAATATTGGATGAAAATGGATTTTATTGTCGTAGGGCAAAAATTTAACTAGGCAAAAAGCTTCCCGGTGTGAAGTATGTGAAATAAATCACTATTTATGTTTTTGCTTTTATTATTTAGCTCAACAGCTGATCTAAGAGCTAAAGTAGGACTACCTACCAATACAGTAGTTTGTTTATGGTATATAATTATAACAAGACCACACACACACATAATGGAACATTATAAACCCACAACATATTGGTGAACAGGAAATATATGTCATCAGCAATGAAATTTCATTGTAAATTACTGGTATTTGAACTGCAAAGATTCAATTACAGCAACTCCTAACTGAATTTAACTGAAAGTAACATGCAATTGTTTTCCTTTGCTCAATTTGTTTTCCTACAAATTGTGATATAAGGTTCAATGTGCTGGAGGAATAATAAAGGGCCATAACTACGTATTACTCAAAAATTGTTATACAGCTTTTCCATACCATGACATATGTGAAGTTTTTATACGATTCACAAATCTATAGGAAATCTTTTTCATACCCCCCGCCACTACTGCAGCAATGCTAACATAATTATATATATCTTCAGAACAAAACTATCTGTATGTGATAGGTTTCCAAATCAAATCTAAACGGTAAAATAACTTGAAATAGCATTACGACACTGTATTTATATAACTAGTTCCAAATATAATGTCAAAAAGCTTGAGGCCCAGTGTGTGGGTGTTTTGTTACTGACGGTATAGCGGCTGTTAGGTACCATTGTAGGGAAGTATGCGTAGGGGGTGGGGTATTGATTCTGAACAAAATGGTGGTAATGCTGTGTAAAATTACAACACTAAATCAGATCGTTGTCTCTCCTAACAGGGCTATGGTGCTATAAATAAGGTTACTTTAGACAGGTGAATGGTATTGTAAGCATGGTGTCTGTGCAAGACTAAGATATAGTAAACATAACCTCTCTATACAGGTTTGTGTATAAATATGGCCTCTCTAGATGAAATGTATATAAACATGGCCTCTCCAGACAATATGTGTATAAGCATGGCCTCTCTAGACAGGTTTGTGTATAAACATGGCCTCTCTTGACGATATGTGTATGAACATGGCCTCTCTAGATGATATGTGTATAAGCATGGCCTCTCTAGACAGGTTTGTGTATAAACATGGCCTCTCCAGACGATATGTGTATAAACATGGCCTCTCTAGATGATATGTATATAAACATGACCTCTCTAGACGGTATGTGTATAAACATGGCCTCTCTAGACAGGTTTGTGTATAAGCATGGCCTCTCTAGATGATATGTGTATAAGCATGGCCTCTCTAGACAGGTTTGTGTATTAGCATGGCCTCTCTAGACAGGTATATGTGTATATACATGGTCTACTAGACAGGTCTGTGTATAAACATGGCTTATCTAGACAGGTTTGTGTATAAGCATGGCCTCTCTAAACAGATATTAGTGTATAAACATGACCTCTCTAGATGATATGTGTATAAGCATGGCCTCTCTAGACAGGTTTGTGTATTAGCATGGTGTCTCTAGACAGGTATATGATTATAAACATGGTCTCATTAGACGATATATGTGTATAAGCATGGCCTCTCTAGACAAGTATATGTGTATATACATGGTCTATCTAAACAGGTCTGTGTATAAACATGGCTTATCTAGACAGGTCTGTTAATAAACATGACCTCTCTAGACAGGTATAAGTATATAAACATGGCCTCTCTAGACAATATGTGTATAAGCATGGCCTCTCTATACAGGTTTGTGTATAAGCATGGCCTCTCTAGACAGGTCTGTGTATAAGCATGTCCTCTCTAGACGATATGTGTATAAACATGGCTTCTCTAGACGATATATGTGTATAAGCATGGCCTCTCTAGACAGGTTTGTGTATTAGCATGGCCTCTCTAGACAGGTATATGTTTATAAACATGGTCTCATTAGACGATATATGTGTATAAGCATGGCCTCTCTAGACAGGTATATGTGTAAATACATGGTCTACTAGACAGGTCTGTGTATAAACATGGCTTATCTAGACAGGTTTGTGTATAAGAATGGCCTCTCTAAACAGGTATTAGTGAATAAACATGACCTCTCTAGACAATATGTGTAAATACATGGTCTACTAGACAAGGTTTGTGTATTAGCATGGCCTCTCTAGACAGGTATATGTTTATAAACATGGTCTCATTAGACGATATATGTGTATAAGGATGACCTCTCTAGACAGGTATATGTGTATATACATGGTCTATCTAAACAGGTCTGTGTATTAACATGGCTTATCTAGACAGGTCTGTGTATAAACATGACCTCTCTAGACAGGTATAAGTATATAAACATGGCCTCTCTAGACAATATGTGTATAAGCATGGCCTCTCTAGACAGGGTTGTGTATAAACATGGCCTCTCTAGACGATATGTGTATAAACATGGCCTCTCTAGACAGGTCAGGTATAAGTGTATAAAAATGGCCTCTAGACTTTATGTATATAAACATGGCCTCTCTAGACAGGTTTGTGTATAAATATGGCCTCTCTAGACAGGTTTGTGTATTAGCATGGCCTCTCTAGACAGGTATATGTGTATATACATGGTCTATCTAGACAGGTCTGTGTATAGACATGGCTTATCTATACAGATATGTGTATAAACATGACCTCTCTAGACAGGTATAAGTATATAAACATGGCCTCTCTAGACAATATGTGTATAAGCATGGCCTCTCTAGACAGGTCAGGTATAAGTGTATAAACATGGCCTCTCTAGACGATATGTATATACAGATGGCCTCTCTAGATGATATGTGTATAAGCATGACTTCTCTAGACAGGTTTGTGTATAAGCATGGCCTCTCTAGACAGGTTTGTGTATAAACATGGCCTCTCTAGACGATATGTGTATAAGCATGGCCTCTCTAGACAGGTATATGTGTATAAACATGGTCTCATTAGACGATATATGTGTATAAGCATGGCCTCTCTAGACAGGTATATGTGTATAAACATGGTCTCATTAGACGATATATGTGTATAAGCATGGCCTCTCTAGACAGGTTTGTGTATAAATATGGCCTCTCTAGATGATATGTATATAAACATGTCCTCTCCAGACGATATGTGTATAAACATGGCCTCTCTAGATGATATGTATATAAACATGTCCTCTCCAGACGATATGTGTATAAACATGGCCTCTCTAGACGATATGTGTATAAGCATGGCCTCTCTAGACGATATGTGTATAAACATGGCCTCTCTAGACAGGTCAGGTATAAGTGTATAAACATGGCCTCTCTAGACGATATGTATATACAGATGGCCGCTCTAGATGATATGTGTATAAGCATGACTTCTCTAGACAGGTTTGTGTATAAGCATGGCCTCTCTAGACGATATGTGTATAAACATGGCCTCTCTAGACGATATGTATATAGACATGGCCTCTCTAGACGATATGTGTATTAATATGGCCTCTCTAGACAGGTTTGTGTATTAGCATGGCCTCTCTAGACAGGTATATGTGTATAAACATGGTCTCATTAGACGATATATGTGTATAAGCATGGCCTCTCTAAGACAGGTATATGTGTATATACATGGTCTATCTAAACAGGTCTGTGTATAAACATGGCTTATTAGACTCATGGTCTCATTAGACGATATATGTGTATAAGCATGGCCTCTCTAGACAGGTATATGTGTATATACATGGTCTACTAGACAGGTCTGTGTATAAACATGGCTTATCTAGACAGGTATGTATAAACATGACATCTTTTGAGAATATATGTGTATAAGCATGGTCTCTCTAGAGAGGTATACATTCAGTGTACTTACAGAGGATCTGGTATCTTGGCTGCCAACCCGAAGTCTGCCACAACTGCATTCAGGTTCCCTTCATCACCACACACCAGCACATTCTACGACAAACACAAAGTAACATTAAGGTTGATGTTATCAATACCAGACTTCTGGAGGAAAAAAACAAAAACACTTTCTACGTTCTACATTGAACTTAGGTCTCAAGTAAAGCGTGCATTGGAAACCACACCACAAAATGTATCAGTCAAGTTAAAGCAGGTAGTCATGTTACAGTCACAGTCTAGATCAGAAACAATAGACACTGACAGTCAGAGATTGTTGGATGTTGATATAAAATAGATGATGATGACAATCAAAATCAGGTATAACGTTACAGTGTGAAAACAGTGTTAAGGATGTATGCTACCTTACTGGGACAAATTACCTCCTTTATATAAGAGTCTCATATTTAGGAAACCTGTAAGTTAACTGTTATGAATGGTAATTCTAGGCTATCATTAATGCTAATTAAAAGGGGAGATAACTCTAACGCGAACCACAGCTATATGTAACCTAGTCTGTAACGTTGGGTCACAATGTTAACAACACTGCAATTGACTGTGTTGTTGACAGCGCAAGTTCCACAACTTTAGCATATTTTTTGCAACAAAGATTGTGAAGAAGTGTTAACACTTTATAAGCTGTGTTATATACATTATAATAAGTATTCCTGTTTGTATTTCCATGCGTATAGGACTAAGGTACTCCTGATAGGTTAAATTCTGTTGAAGTGAATATTACCGGTAGATAACTAGTGTCAGGTGTATGTTTTTGACATAAACAGGTGTGTGATGCCAGGGAGGCTGTTCCCTGGTGAGTTATCTATAATCATTACGACACCTGAATTACTATTTAGCCAAGTAGGTTAGGCACTTAGTGAAAGTACCAAGGGGTTATTGTCCCGACAGACCCTATAACCACACTAAGGTTTGTTGACGACTATTGAAGTGTGCTGAAGGTTTGTTATGAGCCTGAAGTATCCCCGCATAACAACATGAAAAGAGGTGACCTACTTTTGCTGTATCACCAAGCTACAATTAACCTGATTTCAAAAGACTTTTTCTTTTTTTTTTTTTAAACTTAGATACACATATTAAATATGTAGTATACGTTTTGCAATGAAACTTCAATACTCTATACAAAACTGGTATAATTATACCTATACAACCACAACCTATCCTAAGTTGCCAAGCAAGTCAAAACCGGTCCAAAATTACATTAATATATGTTGTGACGGATTTTTTTTTCTTATTTTGAATTGCTTCAACCAAATACTAATTAAATTGTTATAATATATATGCGTAACTAATTGTATAAGGAAATAAGTCAATTATAAATAACTGGTTCTTTTGAAGTTTAAACTTGGATACTTGAAACTAAATCTGTCTGAGTGGTTTGTTCTTGTACAATACACATAAGCGTATGTAAGTGTCATTCAGATTTAACAGATGACAAAGTGTGTCACAGCAAAACCTGTGTACTTCAAATGCTGAGAGGATATTCCGGTGATCATGACCGGTCCATCAACTCACAGCTTCCTCACCTAGATATCAACCAATCAGAAGAAACCCGGACTTTAACATCAACCAATCAGAGTTTGTCTAGGTGTAAATTTTGAAACAATATTGTCGCACTTCACGACACTTCATGTTTTCATATGAATGGAAATTTTGGGTCGTTATTAAAATTTACAGGACACTTATATTTAAATTGAAATCAACTGTAATGGATTTCCCAAATAAAGTACAATATGGAGTTTCTTTCAATTTAATAAAATTAGTTCAATCATTTTTCTTTTGAATTCTTTTTCTGGCTGGCAACAAAAAACCAATACTTACAGATCATGTTCAATACATTCAATAAGGGGGGGAAAAAACCAAATTTCCAGACATATAGGAAGTTTATCATAGTCACAAAAGTGTTCTAGTGTGGTTTCTTTGTTCAACTAGCGGCAGTATAGACATATAGGTCGTGTCTAACATTCCTGTGACAATACAGTCATCAAGATAGAAGAAAATTAAATACCTATACAACAGACACCTTGGGTTAGTGGGAATTTTAACCACATCCAAGGGAGTCAAATCAAAATGCCATTCTTATGAGGATTCACATGGAGAAGTCACCTCCTAATAGACTTCCTGTCAGAAAAAAAAAAGTTAATTACTGTGGCTTACCTCACAGGAGACAAGTGACAGCAAGTTTTCAATAAAACGTATGAGGAGAGAAGCCGAGACAATAAATACGATTATGATCTTACAGGATATGAAATATTCTGGAATCTAGCAGCAGACACTGTAATTTAAATGTGATTTCTATCAGTTTTTTTAGATTGTTAATAACTGTAGATAACATCAGAAAAATCGTTTAATATTTATTCCTGAATGATTTAGAAATGACTTAACATCAAGTGTTTGGAAAATGAGATTTACAAGAGAAATTTCATTATCAGGAAAATCTTTTTATATACCTGAATGATTCAGAAATAATTTTACATCAAGTGTTTGGAAAATGAGATTTACAAGAGAAATTTCATTCAGATTGATAGTTTTAACCTCCTCTCTCTATCTCTCTCTCTCTTCTAGATCTAGACCTCTCCATGACCAAACCCCCATATTATAGATCTCGGTATAAGCCTGTCCACATTTAGACCCTCCTTCCACTTGCCACATAAAGATCTCAGCTTTCTGGTTGATATCTGGTGTTAAAGGTTCAGGTAGAAGTACTAGCTGTCCAGCTAGCAATATCAACTATATGTTAACAGTAGAAAACGTGTGTCTTATGCCAGCATTGTTGTTTGTTTGTTTCTGGTAGGTAGTATACTTATAACCCTATATATAAACTCAGTACTGATCACACAAATCAATCCCTACTATAGACCAACCTGTAACATGTGAAACAAACCAGCTACGTTCTATATATCAATATTGTGAAAGAACTCGCATTCTATATCTAGGTCATAACAACACCTGGAATGCTGACTGATGAATGACCTACAGATCACTACAATATGACATGTTTAAACTGTTTACTACTGTAAGGAAAGGGCACTCATAGGCTTTGCCTGTTGCCTAATTCCTTTGTATCTAAGATCTGAACAATAAAATAATCTGAAATGAAAAATATCATTGTGACATAAGATGGAACCTTTTCTAACTCTCAGAAAACTGTCATTTCTGTCAATCATGAATGTTGTCTCTAAAATACAGACTTTTTATTAATCTTCATCCAGACATTACCGACTCATATACAGAACTTAAACGAGCCTATTACATCCCTATATATAGACCTATATCAGTGCAGCAGAGTTAATTTTCATCCAGACATTCTCAAATGTCTGCAGCATTCCTTTTTGGTACTTGAGAGACCTTTAACACTTGTGGACGGTGGTGACATAGACCAGGGATACACAAAAACACAGACTTATATCACTGGAGTGTTTTATATATATATAGGGTGGAGTAACCAACAGCGTGACAGTTATATAAAGTAACACAACACTCAGAGTACTTCCTGTATCACATCCAAGTAATGCTTTCAATATATCATTCTTATTAACGTAGTCATGATAATTTGTCCGAGAAATACAACACTTTTGCTATGTAAGGGGACGGTGTAATAGGGAAAGAATGTTTCTATAGTGTTAATCACACAGCCCACAGTTATCCTAGGCATTCCTCGTCACAGCTATACATCTAAATTAACAGTGAAGGTTATTTACATTAAGAGCAGCCCGAAAGTGAAGTCATAACCTGATTAAGTGCTATTTCCATGATGTGTTAAAAAGAATGCTGAAGGTTTACAACGATTGTCATTTTAATAGTCTCTGAAATAGTCTTAAAGCTCTCGGATATTTTTATAGACACTTTCAGGGAAATTGGAGTTGAACTGAATTGATAATTGATATGAAAAGAATTGATAACTTAAAGATGAAAACTCATAAGTTATACAAGGAAGACTAACTAACAAGCAGAAATTTCATTCCTGTCAAACATCTCCCATTCACCAACGAGACCTATATTTCTTCACTCTGCCATCTCAAGTGTTACTAAGCGTGTTTCATGAATGAAAGTTGCGGGATCAGTGTGTGAATGAGGTGAACAAGCTATGTATGATAAAGGTTCTGTGTATTGGTGACCACACTGGCCCAGTACTGGACGCCACAGGAATGTGTCCTACACCCGTCCGCTACGACCAGACTCGTATCCACCACCCAGACCAATCTTACCTCCTGTTATCTTTTAAAACTTGGGACTAATTCAAAATTAATTTCACCTCTATATGTGTTATCTTAGACCTGGATAAGGACAATCAACCTAAGGTCCTGTGACTAATACCCGTAGTTACACAGCGTTCTCAAACAGAGAGAGATAGGTCAAACTTCTATCATATATACATAAAACATCGTTAAATATCATTATTAACCCTATTTCAAACCTTGAAAATTGTCTCAGGCACAATTTCATCGTCAGAATTGTAAAGGAATAAAATTTCGGATCTTGACTATCTAACAGAACATTAAATGTCTTACTTTCCTCTATATGATGCCAAAAAACTACTACATGGTTGATTGTGTGTACGATTCAGCACTAAAAAGGATTATAATATTGGCAAGGGTCTGTTTCTTAAATTGAATACTGCTCTAGTAAGCTATGACTGTATATGTCTCACCATGCATGAAAATGTCATTAAGATATATATCCACACGTTCTCTAGCTATTTATCGACAAATACCAGGAAAGTTGAAGTCTTCAGGTTTTTTCTAGGTCAGTGTACAATGTGTGCATAATAAATATATGAGTCAATTGTTATAAAACGGAAATAGAAACCTTAAAGTAAGATTTTTTTTTTGTGTGTCATGTCAAATACATCAAGTTCATCAACATAATATGGTGATGTGCCAACTTTCTAATATACAAACTTTATACATACAAAAATAACACATGAATTGTAAAATAATTGGTATAGCGATGAAATATTTGAACCAGAACATTTTCATGAAGAATAACAAAGTGAAGAATATTAACAAAGAACAGAATTCAAGAAGAGTCTGTACTTTTGAGGTCAGTGTAGATAAATGACTGTTTAACCATGTAAATGTATGAAAATACATTCAAAGTCTGTAGACCTAGATGTCTTGGGTGTGACACTGTGTGGCCACCTCTGGCCCCGTTATCATTCATCACACAATCTATATTCATATCCATGTTTAGGCACGGATCACCTTCTCCGTGACATATGATAGCCCTACTATTACAACACAGGCAGGCACTGCACTGGTCATAGCCCCTTTGCCAATAGTCCAGAAATCTAGACTTGCCAATATATGTCTGTCAATATTTTGAGAAAGTTGCAGTAGTAACAAAAGAAATTTTAGGGAGTTTTTTAATTATACTTATGTTTGTGACTATACAGAATTAAGAAGGGGAAGTCTGGATAAAAGTTTCTGATTTTATGCAGAAAATATTATAAAGATACAGGAAATAATTGTTCAAATCAATATAAACAGACTTTAGATATTGTAGTTTTGATTTGTTCCTTCCTTTGTTATACAGAAATGAATTCCCTAACTTACCCTGGATGTGAGGTCACGGTGGAAGACCCCTCTGGAGTGGAGATACTTCATCCCATTGGAAATGTCCAGGGCTATCTTGATCTTCATTGTCCACGGAAGCTCCAGGGTCTTGTCTGCTAGGACCTCGTTCAACCCCCCTCGCTCCATGAACTGAATACATAGACAGCAACATCGTAAACATTTAATCAACCTTAGTCGACATGTAATCGACAACATCTCCAACTAATTATATAACCCAACTGTTCATATTATAGATCTATATGTTACGAGACCATTTCCAAGACTAACAGAAATTCCTTAGATAAAGCTGAAACTACCAAAAAGCTATGCTCCCTCTGCAGTGTATTACGGTATGTGTGAAGATCAAATCTGTATGTTTCGGAAAAGTTTGCGAAAAGGACAGATGGACACATTTGCAAGCACTCAACACATTTGTTTATTCCCCATAAAGTTTGATGATAAGGGGAGAATTACGGTCAAATCAACATTTACAAGTCAAATTAGTCACTTCTGCATTTTCATATCAAAGTTCAATAACGTCGGACATGATACCTTATTTACTCTTGTTTCAGCCTGAATTCAGAATAAACTTTGAGAAAGTCAGCAATTTCAAAAGCACAAGAAGATTATAACTCTATTTTTAGAAATTGATAATTTTACATTTTAATCTTCACAACAAGAAAACTCTTAAGGCTTTATACAATTTTTATCTTCACAACAAGAAAACACTACGGCTTTATACTATTTTTATCTTCACAACAAGAAAAAACCAAGGCTTTATACAATTTTTATCTTCACAACAAGGAAATTCTAGACTTTATACAATTTTTATCTTCACAACAAGGAAACTCTGAAGGGTTTATACAATTTTTATCTTCACAACAAGGAAATTCTAGACTTTATACAAACTCTGTACCAAGTTGTATTAGCTAAATGTGGCAAGATATTCTACGTATATACATTCGATCCTAATTGCATTATTTCAACCTAAAAATACATAATAAATAATAAATAATAATATACAACATTTATATAGCGCCCTATATAATTTGTAAAATTACTCTAAGGCGCTTTACAACATAAGGATAATAGTAATGGTTATAATTGTGAAAACATGATTAAATTTCAACTGGATATTCTACATTTTTTGAAGCTAATAAAAATTGCAGCACTTTATGGAACAGTACAATTTGTATCAAAAGCCACCAACACACTTCTAATAGATTGATAGAAATAATATTATAGGGACCAGCTGTTTGCTATCCACATAATTTTTCAATCTTAAGGGATAAACCTTGGGATGCTGGTATTACAATCCATCCATTTCATGGATATCATGGTCACCAATAATGAGTATAAGCTTTTTCATGATAGAGTATCGACCGGGCCAGTGATCTCTGGGATCAGTGCCCGCAGTACTGAAGGTTAAATACAGTACTGGTGTGCGGTGGGGCACTGTTTACTCATTCACCCCTGAAATCACATTTGAACTCTTCTAATTCAAAGGTTGGAATAGTTCATTATGAAATTTCAAGGGTGAATGAGTTAATACTTGGCCTATATCCCTTATTTAACCTTAACTCCAAATTATTGATTCGGGATTAACCTATTATGTGTCAACAAGAAATGTTTGCACTGCATACATATCAAATTAAGGCTAATATACAGGAATCAATTTACGAGCATTCAACTTCCAATGTTATGATATATGTCCTTCGTTAGAAGGATTGTGCTGTAGTTTCTATAAAACCCAGAGCAGGGCTAGTAACCTAGACGGTCCTCTTTGACTTAATGTTCTCAACATATCGTCATAGAAGATGATATTTCATATCTCGATACATCTGGAGTGATCAATACCTCATATTTCTAACCTAGCTCAATATAATATAATTTTGACATCAGTCCACTCGGAGGCTAGAGAATTTTGGATACAAATTGGTTACTGGGCTAAATTCTGACTTGAGAAGCTTCTAAATATGATATCCTTCTGGCCTCAGTGGACTTGTCAAAACTATTTTTGAGTTAAAACTCTTTTGTTTATCCAATGATTGGAGTGAAATATTAGCAGTTATATGATAGACAATGCGATTGGAAGAACCACAGCAAATAAATGCCCCATTTCTGAATCATTAAGACTTGATGCAGCATAGCACTTCATATCAAAAACAGTATATACTATAATAGTGTATGAGGTATTTGATCTAACTTCTATATGACCTATGTGTGTATTGAGAACCAGACAGGAATGTGACACTTGTCCACAATGGTCAGAGTGATCTAGACCCAAGAACTAATATAACAGACATATTAATACACAATGCAATGGTCATTATATTAGTGGTATAAAAGAAGATCATGCGTGCTATAACAGTAAAGTGATCAGGTGTTTAGTGTGACAGATGATCCGGTCCCGTACTTTACACCTGTGGTGTAGTAAATCGTGACTGGGGGCCATTTACACCTGAGTACACCTGAGTACACCTGAGCACATCCACTCCAACACAGGTCAGCAGCTCTTCGTTGTCTGACAGAGTATGGTGCCCAGTACCGTGTTGACTTTTGAAATCATAAAAATATCTGCACATCTTACTCTTTGCTCAAACTCAATTACTTCTATAAATATTTTGACATTTCAGAAACTGTCACATGGTTTTCCCCCATGGAAAGTTTGATTTGTTGGCAAGTATGGGTCTCTTCAACCCTATTTCTGACCATGTAGGGTGACCAAAACTTGAAGGTCGACGTAGCCTAAGTCTGATTAAGTACAATGACCAAAACTTGTAGGTCTGTGTAGCCTTGAAATAATTCTGACCAAGTAGGTTGACCAAAACTTAATTGCAGGTCTGTGTAGCCTTGAAATAAGTCTGATCAAGTAGGTTGACCAAAACTTAATTGTAGGTCTATGTAGCCTTAAGTCTGACCATGAGCAGGATCACCAAAAACTTAATTATAGGTCTATTTAGCCTTAAGTCTGATCAAGTAGGTTGACCAAAACTTAATTGTAGGTCTATGTAGCCTTAAGTCTGACCAAGTAGGTTGACCAAAACTTAATTATAGGTCTATGTAGCCTTAAGTCTGACCAAGTAGTGTGACTGACCAAGTAGGTTGACCAAAACTTAATTATAGGTCTATGTAGCCTTAAGTCTGACCAAGTAGAGTGACCAAAACTTTAAAGTCTATGTTAATTCTGCCATAAGTTGACCAAGTATTGAGCCAAAGCATCTAGCTCTGTTGCTGTATGTCTGCAGACCGAGTATAGTGTAAGTTCTATGCAGCCGTTAGGTTTGACCGAGTATAGTGTAAGTTCTATGTAGCCGTTAGGTTTGACCGAGTATAGTGTAAGTTCTATGTAGCCGTTAGGTTTGATCGAGTATAGTGCAAGTTCTATGTAGCCGTTAGGTTTGACCGAGTATAGTGTAAGTTCTATGTAGCCGTAAGGTTTGACCGAGTACGATGCATGACACTTGTGTACATATAATTGAAGCAAAATGTCTTGGTAGTGCTCAGTGTTCCACTTGTCATAGGCATACAAGTTATAGTTTTCAATGGGTCGGTAATAATTTAAGCTTATGTTGGACATGGCTACTGTAACAGTTTTCTTTGCTTCAATGTTTCCACATCAGTGGCAGACTTTTTAACTTATCAATTACATCATATGTATTATGTACTTGAAAACTGTGAAAATAAAGAGGATATTTCAAAATCTTTTTGAGTGGTATTGTATTGAATATCTGTTAATGAACATTTTGTGACAAGACACATAACATATCTCCTTAAAAAACCTCAATCAGCCCAAAATTGGTTAGTTTCTTTATGATGTCAGCTCCCAGTATTCTACTACGCCTTTTTCATGGTACCAATACCATGGCTTTATATCACTGAGTGGCCTCACCACCATAACACTTGTTATAATAATGCTTGTATCAAGGTATGCAAAAACTTGGTACTGAACAGTTGCTAGGGTTGATCACAAAATGGCTGGATACATTAACAGCAGCATGGATTTCCCCTTATAGCCATGGAACTTTTATTTCCCATTATCACCATAGCCACAAAGAATATCAATATGCAAGAGGGAGAGTGGGGGACAATGACAATTGTCAGCCCTTAAGGGTCAAGTTGGGGATAAAAAGCATGATTGCTTGTAAACAAGTGCATCTCCATTTACTTTGTTGGTTAGCATACACCTGTTTACTGTCATTAATTCTAACAAAATCACTTTAATTTGTCCTTTCAAGGTAAGTCAGTTCTAAGACAATCTCATTTGTCCTACATGGAAAGTGGTACTATTGACAGTAACAGTAACGAAGCTAACCAGGCTTTCCAAATTGATAGGGCCTTTAGACAGTTACTGTAACAATTTTCTACAATTAACACCATGGACAGACATTAGCATACACACTTGACGACCACCGAGGCAGATGAAACTGTTCCATTATTCTCATGCCAGATACAAAACCTATCCCTGGCACTGATGGAAATCGTCTCCAGCTTAATCTATCAGATTTCCAGAATAACACCTACATGAAGTCCACCTGTTATCTGTAATTATCCTCAAACACAAGGTGAGCACAGGTCCAGGACAGCATGCCTTTACTCATAACACAGGAATATATATAAACACACAGATACCTTATAGAATCAGAAATGAACGCAACAGATCTAAGGCTAAATTCATAACCTCTGATTCTCCTTCAAAACTTTATCTTTAAGAGAATTATCTACCAATTAAAAAAAAAAAATCCTTAAAACTATCAACTTTATCTGTCACAACCGTGGTGGGATTTTTTGGTAAAAAAAAAAAAAATCCTTAAAACTATCAACTTTATCTGTCACAACCGTGGTGGGATTTTTTTGTATTTTTTTTTTTTTTTTTACTTCATCCGTTTGATTTATTTAAGTTCTTTTTAACCGATTTAAAGAATATCAGGAAATGTAACAGAACAGATTCCAGCACACTAGAAACAAATTAACTGATGCTGAAAACTCTCATACAGATTTACATAGATAGCGAACAGATAGTAACCAATATCCGAGTCCTAAACATTATTGATGTTTATACCAATAGTGGTATTTTGGAAAATTACCAGGGTACAAGTTCCTGTTAGGTCCCGAGATCAGGGGCCAGAAAATTGCAGCAATGTATGATGGTATCAGTAAAGGCAACAGCTACAAGGGGATACATAATGCGTGCAGGCATGCCGGTTTTAGATGCATGGATGGTTTACCGATTCTTACCTCCGTTAAAGCATGTAGCTGTCCTTCATGTACGCACACGCCAAGGAATCTGTAAAACAAAACACATTTTATAGAGCACCCATCTCAGCATATTCTATCAAATTCAAAGCATCAACCACTTATTTCAATTTTGGATTGAATCAAAAAATTCTAAAGAGTCAATTTCTTAAATATATGCGAGCCACTTCAAAATGATCAAGTGCTGATGTAGCGTTATTGAGATACATGCTATGTTGAGATTTTGTATTCAGGTACCATGATGGAAGAAAAAAAAAATATCAATGGGCCGGGCTATTGGCCCTACTCTCCCGGAAATCAATGCATCTTTCCTAATTAATATGTGCCATGCCAAAAAATGATGAGCCAAGGCGTAGTAGTGTCGTGAAATCAATACCACATGGTCGGTAACCACCTTTCGATTGTACTGGCTTGTCGACATATGTGAGTGATCAGGTACAGAATCGGACGATTTCCTCCTTTCATTGGTTACCGATGTCAACACAACAAATATTCAAAGTACCTATTTGTTACAACTATGCACATTACCTCATTCACCCCTAAAATTTTATAATGAACTATTCCAACCTTCGAATTGGAAGAGTTCAAATGAGTCTTCAGGGGTGAATGAGTTAATCAGTGGTCTACATGTTGTAAACAAATCCTGATAGGCAACACTTCGGACATTTTATTTTGTCCATTTCATGCTGTATTTCTGAGCAATGTCCGGTTAACAAATGTTCAGTCATAATGGAACAAAACGTTAATAAAGAAATTATTTCTTTGAAAAATGAAACTAATACTTTTATATACATAAATATATACAGCTTTTAGCATCTTTTTCAAAGTGATTTATTTTTACAATATGAACTGAACAATATGCAGCGTTTCTGAAATTCAATGTTTTCTTCTCTAAAGGATACCTAATACCAATAAAATACATAATGTGTATAAATGAGCCAGTACAAAAGTGTACATGGTATTCTGTCAAAGATAACAACATACTCTCAGAGTGTTCTGATTTATAACAATCCGTATTTTACTTAAGTGTGAAACATCAGTGTGTGAAAATGGTACATCCAGGATAATATTAATGTGCCGATTTTCAAAAGGAAATTTGCAAACTGTGCATGGCGCACATTCTAGCTTGCTAATTACAGCATGTACGTGCTGTAATTAGGTGTGATTGTTTCAACATGTGCACACATATAGATAAGAATACACAAGGTACTTTTATCAGTACACAACAAGCTGGCCGCTCGTTATATAATTGCTGATGACTTCCGGGGGTAGTAGGAGATGATAGTGAAGTTTAATGGTTTGTATCTGGTAAGCTAATCTTACATCACCATTCTTACAGCTAATGCCCACACAGCAACATGGAGTGTATCATCCTCTACCATACTAAGCATTTTGATTCAACACATACTGTAAGAGCATGATCCGGATTATAATTTTCCGAATGATCAAAACTGATCTTGTCTCTATGACTGCTCTGTAATTAGATTGCGTCTTCTATGTATTCGTGGCTTTGAAATCACTGTGAAGATTGCGTGTGGTTATATTCATATTTATCTGCAATTTTATGCATACATACAAAGCACGATACAAAAAGATGAAAGTTTCCAAATTTCTGATGCTTGTCCCGTTAAAACTTTGTTCTTTATTATGTTCATGCTCTATCTGATGGTTCAGATGTGGATGGTCTGCCTCATACATTAGATCAATTTTCAGGGCACGGTATTGTTAGTACAAACAAAAAGTGAATCTTAATCATAAAAGCGAGCCCGTGTTAATTTGACACCCAGCTAGTGTATCCGACACATGTGACCATGTTTACTGAAGGTGTTCATTTTCTTGTTCAATATACATCCTGAGTACAGTCAACCACAGGAAGGGATGACTCCCACAACATGGAGATGATTCAACACCAAGGTCAAGGTCATACACAGATAGTACGTGCAGAAAGTCTCCCCCTGGGTCTGGAAGTTTCTCTACATACGAAAAAATTACCAGACCACTATCCATACCAGATTTCTGTCCAACTTAATATGATAAGTAACAAATCTTACCTTAAGTATCATGCTGATTGTACCTAACATACATTTCCTAGAGTTTTCCTGGTGTATTTTGAAATTGCCACCTTCCTTTAGTTAAGTATCAAAGGGTATAAACACCTTATCCCTCTATTAACCTTCTTTATTACTTAAGAGAATGAAATTTTTTCTGAAGCAGGGAGGGGGTATCAAATTGGAAAGAAAAATGTGTGAATCTTACTAAGAATGCATCTCAGATAAAAATTTATAAGCAAGAAATTTTAGTTTATACCAATATATCTATTTATTAGAAATAAAACATCTTGTGCCCAGCTCTGATGAACAATCGTGATATTAAACAATAAGTTTGCAGCTGTTACTTATAAAAAAACAGCTACACAATGATCTGTAGGGATTTCATTTACAGAAAGGAATCAAATGTAACGGTAGACACAGATTTAACAGTGATTTAATTATTTCAAATTTATTGATCAATTAGATGTAACATTTTATGTAAATGACAAAATAAATACCCATTACACACATCAAACTAATGTGTGCAGTCTATTTATAAATAGTTCTGACAAAAAAATCAATAAAACTGAACATGGATCATACTTATAATCCATTTATCAAGATGGAGCCTATTTCAATGATCTTTTTAATAAATAATAATCAAACATTTGTACTAATGTAGACAATCATAATGAATTCAATTGTGGAATCCATATCTCTACTTTATATTTGCCGACATCTTTAATATGAACACAGATGTAAATCACTGCCACAAAATCACAAATTATTATTGTGTAAAACGGCTACAGACAAACTCACTTCACTATTGTGTAAAACTGCTAGAGACAAACTCACTTCACTATTGTGTAAAACTGCTACAGACAAACTCACTTCACTATTGTGTAAAACTGCTACAGACAAGCTCACTTCACTATTGTGTAAAACTGCTACAGACAAACTCACTTCACTAATGCATAAAACTGCTAGAGACAAACTCACTTCACTATTGTGTAAAACTGCTAGACAAACTCACTTCACTATTGTGTAAAACTGCTAGAAAAACTCACTTCACTATTGTGTAAAACTGCTACAGACAAACTCACTTCACTATTGTGTAAAACTGCTAGACAAACTCCCTTCACTATTGTGTAAAACTGCTAGAAAAACTCACTTCACTATTGTGTAAAACTGCTAGAGACAAACTCACTTCACTATTGTGTAAAACGGCTACAGACAAACTCACCTCACTATTGTGTAAAGCTGCTAGAGACAAACTCACTTCACTATTGTGTAAAACGGCTACAGACAAACTCCCCTCACTATTGTGTAAAGCTGCTAGAAAAACTCACTTCACTATTGTGTAAAAACTGCTAGAGACAAACTCACTTCTCTATTGTGTAAAACTGCTACAGACAAACTCACTTCACTATTGTGTAAAACGGCTACAGACAAACTCACTTCACTATTGTGTAAAACTGCTAGAGACAAACTCACTTCACTATTGTGTAAAACTGCTACAGACAAACTCACTTCACTATTGTGTAAAACTGCTAGAGACAAACTCACTTCACTATTGTGTAAAACTGCTACAGACAAACTCACTTCACTTTTCTGTAACAATCTCATAAAATGTTTATACACTGTATTTCCCTACTCTTTTATAAAGAACCTCAGTCATAAAGCAGTTCAATAAAAAAAAATAGGGATCTAATTTATAGGATTTGATGAAGACTGACCCTAGGAACTAACATAGCGGATTCAATAAAGAGTCAGTGTACTCTAATGAAAATGGTTCAATAAAGGCTTACTTTACTCTTTGACAAAGTGTGAAGCCATAAACTAGATAAGTAATGATTTCCTATAATAGACAGACCCTGATTCGGACTATCCATACATGAGGCATGGATTTGGGTCAACAAAGATACAGCACAAATACAGCTGTGGAGGTGGTAACTAAGGAACCAATCTTGGTAGCCAAGCCAGGGAAATGACATTTAGCATTGGTCCCGCAAGTAAATATCCAATCTCAAGTTGTTGACATGAAAAATCATGGAGCCAATTATAATCAATGGCACAGTCCCAGAAAACCTGACAACAAAGCCAACACTGTTCTGGAATCTCATCAACCTCATAAAAAACCTTCAGGGAACATACAATTTATATATAGAAAATGAACCGACTCGCATATACTTCACCAGAGAGAAAATAGACTAAAATCTATAGTTAGTTACAATAAACAAATGCTTCTGAACACTTAATATTTCTTAAATACCTTCAAGGTCAAATTTATTGTCAAATTTATTTTAAGGATCCCTGTACCCCTTCCAAAATCTGTCATTATACCGTGGGAACTGACTTTTCCAGCATAGCTACAGTTTGGATAAAATATCCATTCTGAAAAGAACACCATACCTTGAAGACTTTTATGAAAAACAAGAGACATATTCAACAAAAATAATCAACAACATTCACCGAGTGTAAAAAAAACGATGTGGCCAGACAAGGACTCGAACCCTAGACCTCAGACTGTTATATTATCGCTCTAACCCACTGAGCTATAACTGGTTAAGGCAAGTGTCTCGGCCAAAGTGTGCTTCAGTTAACTCCAAAACGAAAAACGAAATTAAGGGGATGTTACTCTATATATTAACAAGCCATTTGGATTGGTATGTCTTGCCTTTGACCCACTTTGACAATCAATGCACATGTGAAGTTTGGTTGGTCTAGCACTAACAGTTTCAGAAAAATTAACTAAAGGTAGGCTGCATCAAGCATTTGATACATGGGTTGAGATGTACTTAACCTACGATGCATCTATGGTGCAAGTTTGGTTGATCTAGCTTTTTTTTTAACTCAAAAACTTAATGTTGACACTGCCGCCGTCGCTAGAAAAGCAATTCCTTAGTCTTGCTTCAGCTATTTCGTTGTGGCGAGACAAAAACCAGAGTACAGTGGGACAGGGGTCCTTAACTTAACATTTATGTTGATTACCTCCCTTGGTAACTTTTGTGCCAAGTTAGTTAATACCACTGAACTGTGATAATTATCTCCCTTGTTTTACATTGCTGCTTCCTTGTTAGACAGCCTAGATAATGGCATGTCCATCATCAAACAGACTTGTTTACATAAGTTGAAGTCTTAAATTTATCCCCACACCCTGCTGAGCGATGCTATCTGCAATGTGGTACGCATTTATAGCCACCTAACAATCTCATTAGCATGGAAGTGTAGCTGTTCAAGAGCTATTGTAACAATCCAATTTATATCACATTTTGAAAGAGTATGAGATTTAGTGATGTGTTTGTTCTAGAATCAAGATATATTATACAGCATACTTGCATTGTTGACGTGTACAGGAAGTTTATTATCAATATGATATATATCTTCCTTTTCATGTAAAACTTTTATAATAAACAGACAAAACGAGCAATATTTCAAAATGAACATCACAGATATGGACTGTATAATTATATAGGCGTTGAGAATCAACAGTTATATGATTGCTGTTTATATGTCTGAATGCAATTACTGCATTGTTTCTGCCAGTTTAGATCTGCTCCAGACTGCAGTAAAAACCTACATCAACCTTGACAACATGTGAAGTGCATAGATCTACTGCGATGTGTACCCTACAACAGTGTATTACAGACATACACCACCTATGCACACACTTTTGCAAGTTACAAATAACTTGATCCTTTGTTTTACTAACATTTTTTAATCCTGTTAAAATACTTCATTGTTAAAAGACAGACTAGCTTAACAACTTAATTCATTCACCCCTACATTTTTCAAATGGACTTGCCCAGTCCTTGATTTGGTAAGGTTCAAATGTGATCCTAGGGGTGAACGGGTTAACATGCTTCATCAAACCAATCAATCTGTTGCACAGTGTATGCTATAAATGACATGTGCAGACTACATTAACCTCATAGACTGGCGACCAGTCCCAAAGTTTTTATGAATCTAGCATTTTACTATGTACTTTGTACTGGCTTATCTCCCCCTAGTTTGAGAACTTACGGGTCTCTAGAATCAGTCATCCAAATGATCAAAATTATTACAGTTTATTTTTTTCTAAATAATTCAATATTTTAGTGACGGGGGCCAGTCTAACTACCTTAGTATTAATCCTTCTCCATATCATTGGAACATTAATTAAAATCACATCTTATATTACATTAAAGTGATCTGATATTTCTCATGCCTCTGTACAACATCCTGCAGCAAGCTGACCCTAAATCTGGTCACACACGGACAGGTCATAAGTGAGCATCATAACAGAGTTTAGAAGGAAAGAAGTGACCCGATCAAATCCAGTAGTTACGCAGTGTGATGTGACACTATATCATCAGCTTACGGTTTCTCTAGGGTAAACCCTGTGACTTCCATTTAAAACGAAATAGTACATTCTCAAGCCCTATACCAGTAAGCACTGATCATTCTTAAAAGTGAGGTCCGAAACAGGCAGCAGAATAATCTATTTTGAGAATTCAAATGCAATAAATGATTTGGAAAAAATATTTGGAGTCCCTAGCATTTTTTTTTTTTTTTTTTTTTTTTTTTTTTTTTTTTGCTTTGTTTTGATTATGGAATGGCATCAACATCACAACAACACACACACAATGAGTCTGTTTCCCTATCCGACCACATTACCCAGACCACATGTCTGCAGTATAAACGTCCAACTTCCTTTCAATTAAAGATTACTGCTGTTCATATCTACTCAGAACCTCTTTGGTTTGTTGTTAAGCAACAACGGAGACAGATCATTGTGCAACAAGGAACTAATATACTACTGTGTTGGCCGCAGTACTTTATGGATTAACTTACCCGAGTATGCTAGGATGAGGCAGTACTTTATGGATTATCTTACCCGAGTATGTTAGGATGAGGCAGTACTTTACCTATTGTCATACCTAGGATGTTAGGATGAGGCAGTACTTTACCTATTGTCATACATAGGATGTTAGGATGAGGCAGTGCTTTACCTATTGTCATACCTAGGATGTTAGGATGAGACAGTACTCTATTGATTGCCTTACCTGAGTATGTTAGGATGAGACAGTGCTTTACCTATTGTCATACCTTGGATGTTAGGATGAGACAGTACTTTACCTATTTTCATACCTAGGATGTTAGGATGAGACAGTACTTTATGGATTAACTTACCTGAGGATGTTAGGATGAGGCAGTGCTTTATGGATTAACTTACCTGAGGATGTTAGGATGAGACAGTACTTTATGGGTTAACTTACCTGAGGATGTTAGGATGAGACAGTACTTTATGGATTAACTTACCTGAGGATGTTAGGATGAGGCAGTGCTTTATGGATTAACTTACCTGAGGATGTTAGGATGAGACAGTACTCTATTGATTGCCTTACCTGAGTATGTTAGGATGAGGCAGTAATTTACCTATTGTCATACCTTGGATGTTAGGATGAGACAGTGCTTTATTGATTAACTACCTGAGGATGTTAGGATGAGGCAGTACTTTACCTATTGTCATATCTAGGATGTTAGGATGAGACAGTACTCTATTGATTAACTTACCTAGGATGTTAGGATGAGACAGTACTTTATGGATTAACTTACCTGAGGATGTTAGGATGAGACAGTACTTTATGGATTAACTTTCCTAAGGATGTTAGGATGAGACAGTACTTTATGGATAAACTTACCTGAGGATGTTAGGATGAGACAGTACTTTATGGGTTAACTTCCCTGAGGATGTTAGGATGAGACAGTACTTTATGGGTTAACTTACCTGAAGATGTTAGGATGAGGCAGTACTTTATGGATTAACTTACCTGAGGATGTTAGGATGAGGCAGTGCTTTATGGATCAACTTACCTGAGGATGTTAGGATGAGGCAGTACTTTATGGATTAACATACCTAGGATGTTAGGATGAGACAGTACTTTATGGATTAACTTTCCTAAGGATGTTAGGATGAGACAGTACTTCATGGATTAACTTACCTGAGGATGTGAGGATGAGACAGTACTTTATGGGTTAACTTACCTAGAATGTTAGGATGAGACAGTACTTTATGGATTAACTTACCTGAGGATGTTAGGATGAGACAGTGCTTTATGGGTTAACTTACCTGAGGATGTTAGGATGAGACAGTGCTTTATGGATTAACTTACCTGAGGATGTTAGGATGAGGCAGTACTTTGTTGATTAACTTACCGGAGGATGTTAGGATGAGACAGTACTTTATGGATTAACTTACCTGAGGATGTTAGGATGAGACAGTACTTTATGGATTAACTTACCTGAGGATGTTAGGATGAGACAGGCGATTCATCAGCTGAACCTCTCGTAACATAGACATCCTGTTACATTTGTTAATGTTCATCTTGAGCACCATCACCTGGCCAGTTGTCTTGTGTTTTACCTGAAACAACATAAACTAGTTAATCTGGTGTCAGCTTGCACTGGTCCACAATGAAATACAAAACAAAATACCGGAAAATGATTTATTTTGTTTTACTTTGTTTTTATGTCCTGACACAAGCTAGTCTTATAAAGATCTGTCCCAAAGGATATACCAGCACACCTCAGAAAAGAAAGAGTAGATTAAGATACAAAGTAGGAAAGAAAGAGATAAATAGAAGGAGTCAATACGCACTAGAATTACATGTAAGAAATATTGGAGAAAAAGAAAAGGTTCAAGTAACAGTCATGTTTTCAACACTGCACAACAACAGAAGTACAAGTTGTTTTCACAGACATATACACCATGTTAATATACTTAAATGTTCAAATATTCATAATCTTTCTTTTCCCAGTTTTAGTATTTAATGTCATGCTTCACATTTTGTTCATGTCATTGATAACATGCTCTCCTGTTTGTACAATCTGTAATATTGTAACTACAAAACTGAATTCACTCAAAGGTTTTTAGTCATTTCCAACTCAATCCCAACCATGTCTTGTATTTTTAATCAAGCTTTGGATATCACTGCATGTACAGAGCAGATGTAACTATAAAGTTAAATCAATGCTAAGATGATAGTCATTCAGCACTACAATATTCATACAGAGTAATGATTTTATTCAGCAACAGACATATTTCAAAGTGTAAGAGCTGTGCAGCCATGTGTACGCATATTCCATTGATAAGTCAAAGGAAACCCTGTGGCTGGTGATTACATGTATAATGGCCGTGATGACTGACCGACTTTATACAGATTTCACAGCATATGCAAGTGTCTGATTACATGTGCATATGAGTTACTGTAGAGTGGGACAATGAGGCAGAAATATGTGATATTCCTATTAGAAATATGTAGACTGTTGAGTGCTCAACGTTTACTTGATAACATATATACAAGATATGTCGACTGCTGCGTGATCTACTTAAAAACATTTAACAAGATATGTTGACTGTTGAGTGACCTACTTGTAAACAGGGTGACCTATATATAAACGTTTAACAAGATATGTCGACTGTTGATTGACCTACTTGTAAACAGGGTGACCTACTTATAAACGTTAACAAGATATGTTGACTGGTGAGTGACCTCCCTTATAACAATTGTACAAGATATGTTGATTGTGGGTGACCTACTTTATAAACATTAAACAAGATATGTTGACTGTGGGTGACCTACTTTATAAACATTAAACAGNACTTGTAAACAGGGTGACCTACTTATAAACGTTTAACAAGATATGTTGACTGCTGATTGACCTACTTGTAAACAGGGTGACCTACTTTATAAACATTAAACAAGATATGTTGACTGGTGAGTGACCTACCTTATAACAGTTAAACAAGATATGTTGAGTTTGGGTGACCTACTTTATAAACATTAAACAAGATATGTTGACTGGTGAGTGACCTTCTTTATAACAATTAAACAAGATATGTTGACTGTGGGTGACCTACTTTATTTGTTGATCAATCACAATCGTCTTTAATTTTTATCAGAAGTGATGATCACAACACACATTTTCTAACACATACCCAAACCACCCTATTCATGTACTACTAAGTACATACAGCACCTAATCAATAATTATCAGAGGTAAGGCTGATCAATCATGGTAGGTATATATACAACTTTACTACAAGTATACACCAGGTAGGTTAACTATAGCCCAAGCAAGGGGTTCTACAAGATACACTGACCTAAGCAGAGTAAATCTATAATCTATAGTGCTACATATCCCCAATTCACCTGATACAGTTCTGTATAGGTGCTCAGTCAAGGTAGATATTCTACACAGAGACAGCAAGTCTGATTAGTCTTTGTAACTGATGAGGGATCAATATCAGCAGGATAACATTCACTATCTAACTAATATACATGTACATCAGATTAATGTATACACCTTAATTCCTGCAAGACAGCTTCTGCAGACTCCACTCAACATCCCCCCCTGCTTTCCCTTTGTTTGTATGGCGCATGGTGATATTGATGATAACCAGACATTATTAATATTCTCAGAAATCATTATAATGATCCTGTGCAGACTCTCTAGTAAATCATGTCTATGGTCAATATCTATTTGGTTCAATTGTAAGCGTTAACCAGGAAAAGTATTTTGGTCAAAAATGTTCACGTAAAAAATATCAAGTAAATTCTTTGGTCAAGGTTTTTGAATCATCAACTTTTAATAATATCTCCATTCCTTGTAAAAAGATTGCAAACTCATGCATTTTATCACACAGGATATTTACCCTATCAATACAAGAGGCCCAATGGGCCTGCATCGCTCACCTGGTATAAATCTCACACTTGTAACCTTAAAAGTGATCTAAAATAAAGCTACAGGCAAAATATCAGAATTTATGATTAAAATTCATTCAAAAGACCCTGTTGACTTTTTTTAAACATTTCACCCCTGTGATTGAAAGTCGAACAAATTTTATAGCCTTTCATCTCAGGATGCAACTTGCAAAGTATCAACATCCTGGGACCCATGGTTATTCAGAAGAGGTCGTTTAAAGATTTTAAACAAATTTGACCCCTGTGACCTTGCATATGGGTGAAGTTCATTCATTTGAACAAACTTTGTAGCCCTTCATCTCAGCATGATAAATGATAAATATCAACATCCTGAACCTTTTGGTTATTCAGAAGAAGTTGTTCAAATATTTTGAACATATTTGCTTCTTATGACCTTGAATATGATTCAAGGTCATACATTTAAACAAACTTGGAAGCCCTTGATCCTAGTATGCTACTGAATAAATATCATCACCCTGGGCAAAAAGGTTATTCAGGAGAAGTTGTTTAAAGTTTTTTACATATTTGAACCCTGTGACCTTGTATATGGGTGAAGGTCATTCATTTGAACAAACTTTGTAGCCCTTCATCTCAGCATGATATTGGCCAAATATCATCACCCTGGACATTTTGGTTATTGAGAAGAAGTTGTTTAAAGTTTTCAACATATTTGACCCCTGTGACCTTGAATATGGGTGAAGGTCATTCATTTGAACAAACTTTGTAGCCCTTCATCTCATTATGCTACTGGCCAAATATCATCACCCTGGGCATTTTGGTTATTCAGAAGAAGTTGTTTCAAGGTTTATTAAGACAAATGATCCCTGTGACCTTGAAAATAATTGAAGGTCATTCACTTGAACAAACTTGGTAGCCCTTCACCCAAGCATGCTACTGGCCAAATATCATCTACTTGGGCAGTTTGATTATCAAGAAGAAG
Organism: Mizuhopecten yessoensis; assembly: GCF_002113885.1. Taxonomy (NCBI): domain Eukaryota; kingdom Metazoa; phylum Mollusca; class Bivalvia; order Pectinida; family Pectinidae; genus Mizuhopecten; species Mizuhopecten yessoensis. The sequence goes on along the minus strand of NW_018408386.1, from coordinate 133,256 downwards.
ATGTTTAAAGTTTTTAACATATTTGACCCCTGTGACCTTCAAAATAGGTGAAGGTCATTAATTTTAACAAACTTTGTAGCCCTTTATCCCAGTTTGCTTCTGGCCAAATATCGACACCCTAGGCCTTTCGGTTATTAAGAAGAAGTCGTTTAAAGTAAAATATTGACGCCGGACGAAGGACGGACGGACGACGGACGCCGCACCACGGCATAAGCTCACTTGGCACTTCGTGCCAGGTGAGCTAAAAAAGGGAACTGACCAGGAGGTGAAGAATAAATTTCTCTCCACAAGTATAGGGAGTATTTACTTAACCCACGGAGGAGAAAGCCTACACCTGGAGTACAATAACATTGGAACAATATTGACAGTGCATACATCCTGTGTGTTATATTGACCAGGTCAAGTGTCCGCCACAATGTCCTCACAAAAAGGCTGCAAAGGGGATATAGGTGTGTGGAGCAGTCTTTATCAAGTGGCTCTGTAGGTCTCCAGTATATTCACCAATAAACTATTGGAAGCAACTGTACTACAGGGAAGTCTTTCCTGCACTAGAATTACCTGTCTATACATCATTTACAGTGTACAGTGTGGTAAACTACATGATGTAAATTTACCTGAAGCGCTAAATGTAAGATGCATTAAACAAAATTAGCTAGTCAATTTTTGCATGAAACATTGAGCAAACTCAAATGACAAAAAAAAAGAGAGAAATAAATGAAATTTTAAAAGAGCAAAATAATTAAGAAATGATCAGGATATCTACATATATATCGCACTGGATATGCTTCAGGCATTCTTTGCTGATATCGATATCAATCGATTATCTTCGGGAAAGAAAAAGATGAGCAAGGGCCATGGACTGTATATGCATTCAAATTTGAAATGGGTGATAACATTTGAAAACAAAAATGCTTAAGATTTATAGAAATTGACCATTTAGAATTATTGCTAAAGTGTAAAATGGTCCATAGTGTGGTTGAACCTTCATAATTGATGTCTCTTAGTAACTGTAATAAAGCTAGCTTGAAATATCTTGTGTTTTTAGTCAGATGGCTAGTCAATGTCTCTTCTTCATTCAAATCTTTAAACATCTTTGTGTTTTTAGTCAGAAGGCTAGTCAATGTCTCTTCTTCATTCAAATCTTTAAACATCTTGTGTTTTTAGTCAGAAGACTAATCAATGTCTCTTCTTCATTCAAATCTTTAAACATCTTTGTGTTTTTAGTCAGAAGGATAATAAATGTCTCTTTTTCATTCAAATCTTTAAACATCTTTGTGTTTTTTGGTCATTTTTGCCATACTTGTTGGTAGTGATTGATTTGTTAAGGTCAGGTTCTATCCAGTCCGATGATTGCTAACGCTGAAGGAAAGCCATTAATCCATAGTCACTCAGATATAGAGGAGACAGTTATACTCTGAGGCTGTGCTGGAGATATATATATATTTAAATGTATAACTTGTCCTTGACTTTGTTTACATCCTCATCAACAACAACACTGCACGTCCTATGTACAATGTATAGTGCACGTTAGTTTTGCTGTGTGAAATGTCTAGAGCATCAATATATACTCTCAGATACACACAATTTAGTTGTAAGTACACAACCTGTCCAAAACACCACTTCCGATATCTACAGACAACACAAACAGATAACAGTATGCTGTAGAACCAATAAGGAGGCATTTTCCTTAGAATATATACATATATATATCACTGCAAACCAACAAGATGATAATTTCTAGAACAACAACCTGGTAAATGGTAGTGAGGCTTCAACCACAAAACAAACACCAGAGTCAGTAAGCTCATACTGGATGGAAAATAGCTTATAAAACATGTTATATATCTGCATGTTATTGTACATGCTGGTTCAAATGTACAATAACCTATTCCAATGTACGATGACCTGAAGTACCTTTTTGATGCCAGAAGGCGTTGCAAAGATGCAAATCCCTTAACAAACATGTATATATACAGATATACACACTTACTTGTACTTAACGAGTAGCTAGGAAATGCAGTGAAAAAAATGCAAGAAAAGTTGCATTAAAATTTTACACCTGTATATATATCCCCTGTGACCTTGAAAGTGGGTCAATGTCATTCATTTGTACAAACTTGGTAGCCCTTCATCCCGTTTTCAACTGTATTACAAGTTATCTGTATAAATTTATATTTCCTTAATTACAGTTTTTGTCTTTATATAGATTTATTCCATACAAATTTAACAAATGGGATTGACACTGTGAGCACTTAATCTGAAGATTTTTACTATCCTACCATACAGACATTTTGTATAATATGATGTATTGTACCAGTCTCTGTATGGTTTACAAGTGAAAGTACATCAAGTGGCAAACCACTTTTGTAAATGAAAGTTGGCATATAAATTAATTCTACTGCAAAAGTTTAAACATAATAAATGGAATGTGCCATTCCCTTCCCTCCCTGCCTTCCAAACAAACAAAAGTGTACCTGGCACTCACTTGTACCAAGACAACAGTTGTTTATATCATTTTTGAACATAAATTGTCCAGATACATCCCCTGAGACTAGCTGTTACAATAACATTAGGGCTCCCCATAGCTCCGGTGCTCCCATTACGCATTGTTAGATGCCGTTACTGTATACTTGTGTAGATCTGGAGGAACAGTAAATGTTACCAGTCAACTGAGCACAGGTCTTGAGAGTTATAGAGCCATCTGTTGATGTCAGCAACACAGAACTATCTGATCAAGACCTCCAGAACTACAGATATATCAAATGTATGAACAAACTCTAGATCTATGGAACATACATTTAAGATCAAGACATTCATACCATATGTATCATGGCATGGTGCGGATACATTAAATTCAATGAATTTTAGAAATTGGCAAAATATGCTTCAATATTTTTATTTTCTTCTTGGCTAATGCCTTCTTAAAATACTGCTTTTAAAATGTTTGCATGAACCGATTTATCAGCATGCGTTTCCTACCAAACATCTGTGCCACCAGATGCTCCTGAATATGTTAGAAGTGTTCCACTTCATTTATCTGTAATTACTGGTTTGCAGTTTTTATTGAGTAGTACTTATGGTACATATGATATACTGGTTCGTAATAGGATTCATGTAACACTCATTTAAATAGGACGGTTATGATGCACCTGGATCATCCTCCCCATCCGAAAACCGAAAGCCCCGAACCACCAGAAGCCAAACAAATCTGGTCGCAGTCTGTCCATTGTATAATTGAAACTCTATCTTTAGTGCAAGGTACACATTTGGAGTTGTTGATACAAATTCATGTCCTGCTATGAAGATGCATGCTTTTTAAACTGTAACAGTAGTCCTTGAGAGTAATGTAACATATCTTACTGATCTCTAACACGGTAACATATCTTACTGATCTCTAACACAAGTGAATCGCATGCAGGGTTACCAAATCACATATTTTAACCTTGGATTTACGTAAACTCCCATTAGCATTTTAACGTGTTCATTATTTTATATAAGACAGTTTTAGGTGTGCCCTATTTTGTAAGCTTGACACATGTTATTAAGAAAGGGGACATTTTTCAGACACTAATTCACACTGCGATGTATTTTTTTACACATGACTGACCACCAACAAATGTTTCGTTGTTTCCTTTGCCATACTGATGAAGAATTTACTTGTGACATATTTTTACCTATGGCTATTTTTCTCACAGAAGAACATCCTTCGTTGTGTCACAGATGACCTAATGTGGACTCCTGGCGTTAGGACCTGATTCTGACTCACTTAAACGACTGGGAAACAAATTTATCAGACTCAGTTGTCGTTTTTTTTTCATTTCCATCAATTTCGTGCAGAATGTGCTAACAAATTTTGAAAGTGCTACAATGTCTTCAAGCATACAAAAGTATAATTCTATCTTTGTCCACCACTTACAGCAAATTATATCCCAGAATTTTCTTTTTGATTTTTATTGGAAAGAAAACTCCATTGTTATCAATACATAACACTAAAAGCACTATGTATCTCAGTTCTGAATACTGCTGATTAGATATTTCACCCGTTAAGAGTTTTGGAATCAGCTCCACTGCATTAATAACTCTTATAAAACCATATAAGTCAAAGGCTGCCTAAATGACATGTACCTGTATCATACATGTACGTGCAGTGACCTTGGCAGGTTGGTGCGTATGTGATTATGACCTTGGCAGGATCATCTGTTTACATACATGCATATGGTCTGTATTAAAGAAAGGCGACATCACAGGAGGAGGGGGAGCAATATCTGTTAGTAGTATACGCGCATTGTCTACAGCTGGTGACCTCGAGTCGACCTTGGTCGACTAATTGGTGTGTAGGAGGGGGAATGTACTGAGATATATAAGCTACCATCAGAAACCTGTGGAGAATACACATCAAGTGCTGTTAGACAAACAAATGATGGAGGTTACATTTTGTTCTTTGCCAAGACATTCAAGGGGATGCATGTGCATCGCAGGCCAAAGAACTTATTGACTACATGTATAGTTTTGGGAAAGGGCTGTAGCATACTTGCTAACTTTTTGAAATTTCCACGGGGAAGGTTTTGCATGCTCAAAATTAATACATTAATAAAATGTGTGTATATACCCATTAGACACAAAATAAACCTTTAAATGACATATTTTCAGTTTCTTCAGATGAAATCATTAGATCTTAGAAAATAGGAGCAGTTTAGCACTTTCACTGGTTGAAAATACTAAATTTAAGGGTCCAAATTGGGAGTCTGCTTCCTAAATAGGAAGGGTTGGTAAGTATGTTCTAGGTATATATTGAATAGCTCCAATTGAATAAAAACATTCAAGGCAACTATCTCAAGCAACATAATGTCCATAGAAAGAAGTACTAGATGTGTTTCTTTAATATTGTACTGCGCCATTAAATGTAACCGTTGGAAGGAAAATCAACCTAAGCTACAGAATCCTGAAACTGACCAAAGTTTTCATCAGTCAAAGCACTTCAGACAGCAGCTGTATGATGAGTATTTAACGCACTGGCTGTTTAAATACGTAGGGTACAAACACACTCATCAACCCCAACGTTATTACTTCAGTGTGGTCAAACATTTCTAATCCAAATCAATAGATTGGTCAACATTTGCACTTGACATCATATTACAGACATGCCAAACAAAATGCTTATCAGAATCAATACTGATTATTAAAACAAATTATCTGACCCATATATCCATATACATTTATAAAATCCAGGACTCACAGACAGAAATTTTGACCATTATTTTATCCATGAACACTATAGAATTTTGTTGTGATTTTTTCAACAATGCTAAACATTTATAGTATGTAGTGATAGCACACCTATAATATCTGAGGTATTTTAATCTCCAAACCTTCCCTGTGATTTCCTGACACAGTTCCTATACATGTATAATGGGAATTAGGGCTAGCAGGTGATCACTTGAACAGACTTTAGCTTTTCCTTCACTAACATCTTTTCCCTATTTTTGTGTAGGTTTAGAAATCTCCCAGCATGTATTCCGAGTTTCCCCACTAGAATGTTTCATGCATTATAGATTATTGCCCATTATTTCCCTGGACCGGCCCACGTGTTCTTGTTAGATGTATATCTTTCTTACCAGTGGTTTGATTTCCTGGGTGGAAGTATACATTCCTTTCTACTGTTACTTGCATAAACATACACATATATATAGTACTTGACAAAACCATGTTCATTTAACAAAACCATGTCCACCTATCATAACCAGGAGTGGGACGACTGGTTCGCCCGTTGTCAGTATAACGTGACTTGGTGGGGTGTCCTGCTGGGTGTCTTCGGCAGTATGTTTCAGTGAGGTAGCACTATAAAGTCGTCATCAATTCCGCGCTATCACAAGGAGACAAACACGAACATATTGCAGCCTCCCAAAACACACATGCATACACTACACGCATGAATCTTCCACACAGCGGAGGCCGACCTTAAATGACCATAGCTGTTGATAGGACGTTAAACAATACTAAACCAAACCAAAAACATAACCATGTACATTATTCTAGATGTAATCATGACACTGCCCTACATTGTATTTAAACAAAATGCAACTGCATATCTTGCAATGCAGAATTCTATCAAAATTAGTTTTAGGTACTGGAAGTCTATCTATGCTACATTGATGACGGTAGATTTGTCTCGTCTACCTGACTGCAGATTCAGGTAAGATTGGGCCAACTAATTAGGGCGATTACATACCGCCTCACTGCCATACATCTAATGTGCTGATATAGATTGTATCTGTAAAATACCTCCTTCACCGATACTCTTTTTACCAAAACTTAAATCATCGGAAAATGTTCTGCAAAACCCTCCAACACACTGCTTTGGTTCATCAGTAAAGAATGTAGCAGATATCAAATAAAGAATGCTTTGATTCGACAGCAGCTAGACCCTGTTTTAATTAATGTTCTGAATCTTTTGAAATTATGCTTTCAATTAAACTTCAAACTAAAATCAGCTTCCAATCATAGAAATTGCAATACATGACCAACAGCTATCTGGGCAATCTTAATCATATATATGTGCCATAATGATCAGATAATCTGTGCTGTGATTGAAGGAAAAAAGGTAGATACGATAGCGAATCGGAAAATTCCTGGGGAGAATACTGGATCAGATGTGATTACACTGATGCCTTACAATTTAATCTTTAAAATTAATAGTTATAGAGATCACTTAATAATCATTAGGGCTTGACAATGTTTTGGAAATACTATTTAAAACTTGCATGAAAATATCCTACATTTACCTATGTTACATACTTTGCATCCACCAATCAGAATCTGACAGGCAACAACTGGCTATGATCAGATCAGGAAGTTAACCTAACCATCACCTCAATGCAATGCAAGGTAAAAATGTTTACAAATGCATTTTACACAGCTCTTTTTGTCATCTAGCATATTGAACATCTATTCACAGATACCGTTTTAAAACGTCTCTTACAGGGAAATGAAAACACAAAAAAGTCACATGTCTTAAAGAGAAATCCATATATTAAGTGGAATCGAATCTGACACGACCTAAAAACTGTCTCGTGTTCAATATTGCCTTTCCAGAAACACTTTACCTTCCATTGACCTTAAATACTACATATCAACATTATCCGTGTGTCTAGGTATATACGTATTATGAGTAAACGCTGGGATCAGTTTATTGATCACGCACATTATATATTAAACACATTGACAGGACATAGAATAATTCTCCGTCCATTATAATAGTCGTAATTACGATGTCTGTAATAATATTAATAGAGAGTTATTCAGGTAGACATGTACAAATGTAGGTGTAGACTAGACATGTAGGTCAATGGCACTACTTATTGGCGTGTGTTGATTTATGGATTACCTGTAGCAGGCCTTCAAGTCATAGTTTACAGATCAGGGGGGCCCCCGGGTGTTGCAATGACAGGTGATTGTGAAATTGTTTAGGAGTGCTAGAGTACTAAATCTNGGGGGGACTAAGTGACAGGAAGGGGGCACTAGACTACAGGGGGAGAGATCAAAGAGTATTGTAGTCCACAAGGGAAAAGCCATTATATATAGTCTGCTGGGTAAGAGGGGTGCAAGTCAGCAGGGTGGGAAGGAGCAGCTAGCAGTAGTCTGCAGGTGAGAGGAGGTGGGGGGGGGGTCACTGGAGAGGAGGCTCTTGTCCACAGCGGAAGAACACTATAGTCGGCAGGGGATGGAGCACTTAGTCAACAGGGGGAGGGGCACTTGTCAGCAGGGGATGGAGCACTTAGTCAGCAGGGAAAGGTGCTAAAGTCAACAGAAAGAGAGTCAATATTTTCCTTACGTTATCTAAACAGCTGTACTGAGCAGAAAGTAATACTTGTTTCCAGCAAGATTCTCGTCATATTTTAACAACATCTGATCATAAATAAGCATCCATATGGACAAAACTTTGAGTTATATTTTTGTTTCCTTATTCCTCCAACGATGATGTTGAATTAATGATGATACTAATGTTAATCAGATAAGTACCAAAGATCTATTTCCAATACACAAACATAATACAACAATGCAGAAATCCAATCTAGAAGTTCTACAAAAGAATGTGTGTTCAGACTAACAGACACACCCAGTAAAGATAACATGTACAAATACACCTGTACTGACAGAACCATATATTGGAATCATAATTCAATAAACTGTCATTTCCACAATATAACAGTCCAATGAAATGTTTCAAAATAAAATGCACATGTCGTGTAAAATCTTATTTCCAATATATATATTGCTGTATCCACAAGCCAATAATATTATATATCTTGAATACAATTTCCTGATTGAAATGTTTTCTCCTGTTATGAAGCACAAATGTTGCTTATATTCTTCAATAAATTGGAATTTAAATACTGAATGTATTCTGGAAAAAAACAAAAAAACGTTTATATCATCGTAACCTGGGCATCTAATCCTGACTTGTACAACTAGTGATGAGAATATTGAAGACAGCATCTTTCTATGTTTTTCATTGATCAGCAGATGTGGTTCATCTACCTATAATTAATCAGGCCAGTTCTGAATCGAGATGAGGGGTGCATAGACTACATGCTTCATGAATCTGTATATTCAAACCTGAAGAAAATGTTTAGAAATTCTCCAGCTGGCTACTGGAATCAATCAAATGTGTAATGTTTTCCAGTAGCCTCATTTTTGCAACCCATTTCTATTTTAAGTGTCTGTTAATATTATGTGTAGACATTCGTAATTTATGACAATTAACTACGGTGTTTTGAATTCCGATTTATTTATCAGAATTGTTCTCAGTTTGAAAGTTTTCTTGTAAGTTGAAGAAAAATGTCACTTTAATCTTTCACTTTGCTACAACGGTCAGTTGTTTTCAAATGTTTAACAATAATGTTTGTCTCAGTTACTATGTTTACCAACACATTATAAATCTATAGGTAAATCCTACCTACATGTAAACTGTGACCCTCCGAACCAAATCCAGGTCAGGAGATGGGATACAGAGATATTTTTAAATGTGGCCTAAAGACAAGTACAGCAGTACCTCTGTGTTATAAAAGGTATACTTTTTCTACCATAAACTACATAATCTTTTAGTAAGATTTCATTCATATATATATATCCTAAAATGTTTGAACCTGTCTGTCCTAGTAAATAGTCACCTGATCAGCCTATCCTGATATATACAAAAACTTAAACATTTGATGACCTGAAGGTTGAGTACATACTTCGGTATACATGCACACGTATAGCTGATACAGTAACACTTCAGGTAAAACATGACAATGCAAATTATACTACCCAACAACTTAAAAGTTGAAATAGTAATGTGGCAGTCAACAGACCTTGATACATATCTTTATATCCAATGAAAAATATGACAATGTGAAAATTATGCATGACCTATTAACTTTGCACCGGAACGTAGTAGGACATAATTACAGGTATGACTTGCCCTGGTAACCGATACCCCTGAGTATGTCTACAGTTACATTGTACTATTGAAACTGACAATCTCACTGTAGATGTTTTCCTGAACTCCTACAGAATACCATACGGTCATGTCGACTGATCATCTGGGTACATGGTCTATATAGACAGTATAAGATACAGGGTATAACACCTATTGTGACATTCTTGCTCCTCTCCACCCTCCCTCTACACATCTGGGTACATGGTCTATATAGACAGTATAAGATACAGTGTGTAACACCTATTGTGACATTCTGGCTCCTCTCCACTCTCCCTCTACACATCTGGGTACATGGTCTATATAGACAGTATAGGTTACAGGGTATAACACCTATTGTGACATTCTGGCTCCTCTCCACCCTCCCTCTACACATCTGGGTACATGCTGTACTGTATTATTGACAATACCTGAATTACTAATACTGAACTGATGTATGGATACCAGAAAATTTCAAACTTTTGCTGTTCGCCTATGAAATCAACTATTGCCAGTGTTAATTTCACCCTTCAACATCTGATGACTATATTTTAGTCATTATGCCTCATCTCGGAGAGTGAAAAATGCAAAAAAAATAACTGTAGCAAAATTTTCCCTGTATAGATTATTTATAAAGCAAACGATTTAGTGTCCCGAGTTCACATACAGGAAAACGTGGTTGTGGTAGCGTTGAGCAGAATACGAGGAAATATTGGTAGATCATTGTAATGGTTCATCTCCAAATGCAATGATGGCAAGTTTATCAATTCAATAACAATTGTCAATAGGTAATAATTGTCTACTGACAGTTTCACTTGTTTCAAATATGATTTCTGTGTTATGCTTACTCTCTAGCAGATATTTATACCTTACGAGTAATTGGAGTCCGTCAATATAGTCATTTAGGAATCAGTTCTATAATCCTTATAATGTCTGGTACTATACTTTATGTATTGCTTACATGGCATGATGTCATTGTGCTGTCTGTATAATGGACATGTATATTAGTAAAATCTCACACAATACTATGAAAATAGTGTACTAAATTATTAGATCAAAATAAACAAAAAAAATAGCTTTAGTTTGCAATATTATCCTCAAGCTGTAACCAAAATGGCTGCATTAAAATATAGTCATTCCTTGACTATGTAGTCTGGTGCTACCAACTCAAATATGAAGGAAGTCAGCACTTCAAGGACTCCTTAAGACTGCAATGTACTAGTGGAGAGCCAATCTCGTTACTTTCCCTACCCAGTGGAGAAACAACTGTCGATATAATTTTGCTGTAACAACAATTATATTATCGGGAAAGCAGTGAAGCACCATCTGTTGGTGATGAGCCGGCCTGTAAATACTGTTACCGCATCTGTCTGGTAGCTGTGTTTCGGTTACCTTCAGGCAATAATCACACAAACAGCCATCAACGTTACTTCCCTTCAGCTTCAAAAATTAACCAATAAAACATGCCTAGTGGTATCCAGAATTTTGGAAATACAAATACTCCATTTACAATTTACATACTATGAGACATGTATTTCACTGATAACTAGTTATTTATTTGTCATAAAGTTCTTGAAACAAAACCTTGCAATAACCATTTTGGACCAGAACAATTTGCTGTATTTTGCTTCTTAAGAAAATCTTATTTCTACAAGGAAACTATATGTTTTTTCAGATGAAAAACAATCCCTTTAGGTTGACTGGTAATAATTCTTAACTACTGTGCCAACAAAGCAACAGATTGTATATATAAAAGTGGTGTAATAGCTGAAGGCAGTGATAATGAAAACCTAACTAGCAGTCACTGGCTACGGTGATGATGATGACAGGTACTGAGGTACATTGTATCAAGGTAATTGCGTGGGCGTACATTACAGCAGCACATGTACAGAGCTCTGGTATACAGAAAATATACCAGGCTACTACGTACCCCTGTACAACAATAACACAACATCACAAAGCCATAAACTGGGGGTCTTCACCAAACTAACTCATCACATGCTAATACAAATACAACATCACACAGCCATAAGCTGGGGGTCTACACCAAACTAACTCATCACAGGGTCTGTAGCATCAAAAAGAGCTGTCCAAACTTACTCTCAATAACACTGAAGACTATAATCAACAAGGAAACTAATGTATCTCAAAGTTAGCATGGAGGCTAAGAGAAAAGGTTACATTGTAAATCAATCACTAATTCTTTATTTATTTTTTATTTTTTTACAAATTAACTAGACTGTTCCAGTTTCCAAAACGGATACTACATTGTATATCATGGCATTTAATCAACATATATAATATGCATCCTCATGATCAAACAATTACTGATCAGTATAAAAGATAGATATTACCCCCTGAAAAGGAATGTGGAAAGAATCTTTAAAAGATTTAAATGTACAAAGATTCAACGGATGTACTGGTGCATATCCATCCCTAACAGTATTTTAAAGATGCAAATGGTCTCAAAAAACTGGCACAATGATGGAAAAAATTGCATAGCCATTACGTATACCTTGTAAATTGCCTGCTAACAATAGTAATATCTGATTTTTACTAATAACCACTGGGATCATCACCTATGTCCACTGATGATTAAGTCAAGTTAAGGTGATTATATGACAATACTTCATCAGTTATGCCATACAACAGCTATGATCCACAGATGATGGGGACCATGCAGCAGCTTAAGTCATATGACAACACTTTAGCAGCATCCACAGTTGGGCAACACCACAGGTAATGTCATATGACAACAGTGTCCATAGATAGTGGGACCTAGCACAACAGGTAATGTCATATGACAACAGTGTCCAAGGAAAGTGGGACCTAGCACAACAGGTAATGTCATCTGACAACAGTGTCCAAAGATAGTGGGACCTAGCACAACAGGAAATGTCATATGACAACAGTGTCCAAAGAAAGTGGGACCTAGCACAACAGGTAATGTCATCTGACAACAGTGTCCAAAGATAGTGGGACCTAGCACAACAGGTAATGTCATATGACAACAGTGTCCATAGAGAGTGGGACCTAGCACAACAGGTAATGTCATATGACAACAGTGTCCAATGATAGTGGGACCTAGCACAACAGGTAATGTTATGTCATATGACAACAGTGTCCAAAGAAAGTGGGAGCTAGCACAACAGGTAATGTCATATGACAACAGTGTCCAAAGAAAGTGGGAGCTAGCACAACAGGTAATGTCATATGACAACAGTGTCCATAGAGAGTGGGACCTAGCACAACAGGTAATGTCATATGACAACAGTGTCCAAAGATAGTGGGACCTAGCACAACAGGTAAGGTCTTATGACAACAGTGTCCACAGATAGTGGGACAACACAACAGGTAAGGTCATATGACAAAATTGTCCACAGACAGAGCAACACAACAGGTAAGGTCATATGACGACATTGTCCACAGATAGTGGGACAACACAACAGGTTAGGTAATATCATGACATAAGCCCACAAAAGTTTTCAGTGGTGATGGGCAACACAACATCTAATGTTGTGACAACAATTTTACCGATATAACCATGCAGGCAACATGACAGCTAATATCTTGTCACAATTATGTCCACTTCAGATGACTGTGAGGTCACAAAACAGCTTAGGTCTCATAAGACTAAGTGTCCACTGGTGTTTGGGCCACTCCTAAGCAACTTTAAAGTCTAAACACTTTGAAATGTCACTTAAGCTTGGACACATGAGTATTACATTTCATTGGGGTAACATTGATTATGAAAACATGCAAATCAGTATTAACTAGGGAGATGAACACCAAAAGAAGTAAAAGTTAATAAAGAGAAAAAGAAAGAATAGAGTTGTAAAGGGGGCATTAGATATGTTACAAACACAGGGTACAGAAGAAAACAATCAGTTCTTTAGAGGGCCCTTTAAGGCACATTTAACAGCTAGTTGCCCAATAGAGACTATCATGTAAAGGCATTGGAAGTTTGTTAATCCCAAGATAATAAACATATACAACAGGTACTAGCCTTAACCGTCCATATTCCCGTAATATGATAATCAGGTCGGGGAAAACCACCAACTTGCCTATTATACGCAAACTCGTCTATAATACGCCAATTGGGGTATGGATTTGTTACTAAATATAGCCAAAATCACTTTAAGCTTAACTTTTTTTAAATTGCTTGTCCAAGTCGCATTTATTTAGTCATGAAACATCATAAAAATGTGAAAATAAACTTTATTTGCATGTGGGAAAATACCAAAACTAGATGCAATACTTCCGATAGAGTTACATCAAGTTTCTAAGTAGCCAACGCTTTCAGTAAACATCTTTTAGCAAAATATTATTTACCTTGTCGTAAATTAATGCGATTTTTAATAATATCGTGCAAAAGTTACTGTTAAAGCGTTTTTGGTTATTTTTAGTAACAAATTTATACTCCGAGTTTGTCTATTATACGCAAGTTGGTGGTTTTCCCCAACCTGATAATATCACAGGTGTATTGACAGTTGTGTTCCTGTTAAACAGTATATATATATATATACCTTGAAGACTTCTGCGAAAAATCCACATCCAATTCTCTCCAAGTTAAAGTCATCCAACCTGTTCAGTGACGATACAGCATGTCGTAAAGCCTGACAGGACGATCCTGGTGTTCTTGTTTTCATTTCGTCCGATGAAATATTTTCTTTATTTTCCTGATCTTCAAACCGTCTGGCCGATTGGAAGTCGGACACAGCTATGGTCTTCGATCGTCTTAAAGGTCGTATGGTGGTCATATTGCCATCCAATGTCATGATTTAGTATTAAGTGTTTCCCAACGACCCTTCACATCCTTTCTGTGACACAGGCGACCACAGGACATGAAGTGATACCTTCCTGTATGCGGTTTCTGCAAAACATTTAAAACCCAGTTGTATCATTTCCTCATACTACAGAAATAAATTACGAGTCATACGATTGGTTTCCGTAACACTCATTCTTTCCATCTTATCAAAAGTACCGTATGCATGTTTAGTAAGGACCCAAAATACTGATGCAGCACGTCATTCAATATAAACATTGAAAGGCCTCTATGTAATGCTACCTGTATACACTAACATGTTGTGTGAACATTACAATACACAGCGACTTCCCTATCGATAAATGTATTCTGTTTTGTGCAGTTAAACATTGCAATCGACTGACTTGGTTATTTGACAAATTTCTTACATTATGTGTGTCACTCGACTCCATCTGTACCATGACATTGGGTTTAAACACTACATTGTCACAAATAAATCCCGGGTTTTCATCGCTCCACTCTGCGAGCCTCACTATGCTCTCCTCAAATCGAGAACTTGTAAACTTTCTATTGCATTGTGGGTAACCCAATTACATCGAGGGGTGACGTAGTAAATTTTTGTGAAATCATTTTATTCTTAAAATACAAAAATACATGACATCTGTCCCTTTTATATATATTGTTATTATCAGATCCAAATACATTTTATAAATTTGCATAGCAGGACTATTTTCATTAGTCTAGAAAGGTCCCGAGCACCCTCTTGAGGCCCTCTTGAGACAAAATAGTCAAACTAAGCAAGGAAAACGGAAAGACGTTAAAGCGAATCCGGATTTTCATTTCGTTAAAAAAAAATGAAAGGTTAAACTGATTGAATAATATATCAGGAATAAGTATAATATATCATTTATTTTACTGTTCTAAATTATACTTATTATAAAGTGATTTGTTAACTTTCTGTGCAGTCATCCACCTGATAAGACTAAATACCACAGGGACATGAGAATTCGTGACAGCCTATTTGGACCTAAACTAAATGTGTTCAGATTAATTTTACACGTTTTATGGGTTTAGATAAACTTTCGGTAGAAATACCACCCCAATAAAGATATATGATAATTTTACCGAAAGTTGAATGAAACTCATAAAACGCTTTTTTAATGTCTAAATATCAAGTCAAGTAAATTTTATCTAAAGTCGGTACGTACATTGTTAAAAAGAAACCACCAAAGTTACCAGACCCCTTATCAGACTTTTATAGCCGGTTCAACATGTACAAGAAAATGTAAGTGTGACATTAAAACATCCATGCATACTAAGAGATTATAGATACTTTTACATTATTACCATGTTTTCCTCGTTGTTTTGAATTAAAACTGGCCTCATAAGCTACAGAATGTATAATGCATAAGAAACAAACTTACATAGCATTTTGACACGCTTAAAATGCCTATCTAGTTTAAACAGTATTTATTCAACATTCAGCATGTTAATTACATACCGTATAATTACACAGGGATTGGAAAACAAGCTTAGAGTTTCATATTATTAAGTCCTCTCCCTATCTCGATTAGTTGCTGTGCACACGGAATTCGATTTATATTTATTTCCTCGTGCACAGCAACGAATCGAGTAATAATTTGCAAAAACAGTTTTATCGGCAAATGAAGAATAACTGTAGTGTATTTACTATCTGACCTCACAGGTATCACTTGTTTATTACGCGTGCATATACTCGACGGTGCATTAAGACAGATGCATAGCTTTTATCAGCCCCGTCTATCCAAATCGGAGACAAGCAGCTCATCACGCGATGTATTAAAATAAGAGATATTTTCATTTTGTTTTGTTTTGTAAATGGTTAGTTTGTGTGTGTTTTCTTTTCTTTCTCTCTTTTTTTTTTTATAAATGTGCGAAGAATATCCAACGAGTAAGAATAATATACTTGGCTGTGTTAAATTGTCAAAATTTTATCAAATTGACATGCGGTTTTGATAACATTTTAATAAGTTTTTTTTATAATGCAGTTGTTGTGTGTATTGTTTAAATATGCATTTTGAAGTGAAATTGCCACAAAAAATACTTCAACAAATGCTTGAAAAATATTTAACTCGTAGTAACTTATATATAAAAAAAAAATGTTAAAAAGTCAGTCAATAGCCCTGTTTTTTTCTTTACATATTAGGAATCTATGTCAAATATTAAAGAATATAAGTCGTCAAGAATATAAGTAATTCGAGATTAAAATACTCGTTTATATGTCGATGTTTTCACGTAGACCCTTTAGATTCTCCATACCAGAGCTTGTCCTAAGTATAGGTACTTTTCATGCCACAGTTGCTTTGCTTTCCAGAGCACAGAGACATGACACATGGTACATAATGAAAGTGTATACATATTAGTTCAATATGTTGAAGATCGTTCGTAACCTATACTTTCTCTGGAAATGCAGACGTTACACTTTGTTGCAGGCAATTTGATTAAAAATTCAGCATGATGATTATCACCCCTATACTCTCTGTTATTAATGCCACCCATTTGAGTGGTAATAGCAACTTTTTTTTTTTAGTCAGATCGCTATTGCTTTTGTGTGTGCATTTTTTATATATATTTTTTATTTTTTTTTATTTTTTTTTTATATTTAAACCCTGTGTATTCCACTTGCTTATTCTTTCACTATGATTATCAATTTTATCCTTGTGGTTTGATAATGATGTGGGTATACTATGAATACCACCTAATTTGCTTAAAACAGGGATTTATAAGATGAACACTGTAAAGGGAAATAACTCGTAAATCTGTTTTCACTTCGGTTATGTTTGAATTTTATTTAAATATTTTTACAACACTAAATGAAATTGTATTTTTTTTTCTTTACAAATGTCCTCGTCAGTCGTGTCACGGACTTAGATAACAATCTAATTCCGTGGTCGTGTTAATTACAATTGCATTAAGGACACTGACCTGTGCTTGACCAGTGTACCATTGGAGAATCTAGTATGCTCGAATCTGTTCAAATTGAAGCTATGGAAATTATATCGGGGTTAAGAAGTGGGACATCTCATCGTAAACTATACCTTGAGGTAAATATGGAAACTTAAAGTTTAAGACGTCATAAGCATAAATTAATTCTAATGTATAAGATAATAAACCGCTTAACACCTGACTATCTTTATAATATTATTGTACCTTTTATCAATAATGCTAATAACCCATATGGATTGAGGCATACTAGATTCTTTAATGAACCTCAAGCTAGAACTCATATTTACAACACTAGTTTCTTTCCTGATACAATGAACTTATGGAACTTATTAGATTCTTCTATAACACCTGCTAATTCCCTTACTTCCTTCAAATACAAACTTCAAAATTATTTTGATAATCAAGTCGACAATATTTCCCTGATCTTTAAACAGTGCAATCCTAGGAATTTTAATATGATACTTTGTCAAATCAGGCATAAAGCAAGTTGATAAATTTACTGATCACCTTATTCAAGATGGCAGTTGTTCTTGTGGAGCACCGCGCGAAGATGCTGATCATTTTTTCTTTTTTTGTCCTAATTATTCTGATTTCAGACTGAATTTTTATGAAATATATAATGTAGTAGGATTTATTAGTCTGAAATTACTTACATCAGGAGATAATGAGCTATCACCAGAAACTAATAATTATATATTATCTAAAGTTGAGAAATTTATTGATTTAACTAATAGATTCACCTAACTCGAATTTGATTAGGATATTTTTATTTAATACTTCCCGTTATATCAATCTGCTCTGTGAATGTGTGTGGGTGTGTGTGTGTGCGTGTGGGTTTAGAAGTATGTATGTTGCCAGTGACGCAGTACTTGTACCATAACATCGCAAATGAACTAGTCATCTACGCCACTGGTAGAAGTGTTAGCCTTGTTATTAGTGTGTGTAGTTTCAACATTCAGCCATATAATTAATTCAAACATATATACATCTTTTCCATATAAATGTCCATCTATTTCAATACGTAATTAATTATCGATAATTTTGTAAATATATCTTATCATTCTTTATAAATGTATATATGTTGTACCGTTTCAGGAGGAGACTAATAAAGGCACTGCCTGTTGTCTAATCCTTTTGCAAATACAACAAAATTTGTTGAAACCAAAGGACACTGGCTGGTATGTCTTTCTTTTCCCCCCGATCATGGATATCACTGTCATATAGAAAATTAAGACATGCATCAAAGGGTGATTTAGCTTTTCTGGATAATTAAAATAACTTTCTAGAACAATCATTTTATTTTCACCAGATAATATAAAATTACTTTATTCACTCTTGTTAGACCAGAGACGTATATATTATTATATGTATAGGTCAAAGAAGTAATATAGACGGTAAAATCCCATATAACACTGGATCCTAATGGAGGTATGTCCGTAGGAAACGAATTACTTAAAAATATTATATGGGGCAAAGAAGTAATTCCAACAGTGTGGACAAGGTTAGGTTGTCAAATTTTCGGAGCGATCCGCTCCTTTTTCAAGACACAGTGAAACAGAACAGTTACATGTACATCATATTACAAGAAGATAGAATTGGTATACTATAATTGAAAATATAGCTATTATATAAAACCAATAGTCCCCTCGGCTAAAGACAGCCGAAGGCAGCAATTAAGCTGAGAGCATCGCGGACAAGGAACGCTGATGTTCAAGTTCAAGTTCTTTATTACTTTAAGTCGGTTGACTTATCAGTTATAACTGAACATATATACAAAACAATACAGAGATAACATACAATATGATTCACACACACATACACACGCGCCTACACACATACACACGCGCCTACACACACACACACCGTGGAGAGTGAAAACTAACCAGCAATCAGCTCAGATCTCCTTTTGTTCGCTTGTATTAAAAATTTGCCCAGATTTCTAATGTCAGTAACATTCTCACAAGTAAGCAGTTGAATTAATTTATACATGCTTGTATGTCTTACATAATATTTCTTAATTAGTTTCAACCTTATATCAATATAGCAAGGACATTTTAAAATAAAATGGAACTCATCCTCGACATCATTCAGGTCACATACTGTACACAATCTGTTTTGTCTTTCAGTTCTATTATATCTGCCACACTCAATATTTAACTTATGTGCAGACAATCGAATTTTACATATTTGTTTTAAATAATTTATATTAACAGGTTTTGATAAATAGTACTGGTGACCAAAATCACACACATATTGATACAATGCTCCTTTAGGACAAGATGTAGAGATACATTGCATATACGTCTCTGGTTAGACCTAATAGTCTACTCTAGCAGGGATATATATACCTAGCACACACAAGCATAAAACCAGAGATGTGTATCATACGTCTCTGATAAAACTAATAACCTATATAAGGGGTATATATATTTTATATATACATATTGGTGTTATACGTCTCCTTTGGTTTGCAGTTTTATTACCAAATGCGGTACTGCAATATTTGACAAAATGTACGTCTCTGATATTGAGAAGGGAGATAATGCAATGTGTGTCTAAGGGAATTATTAAAAACAACTTACATGCGTGTACATTATATCAAAAATTGATTTTAGAAAAACATGAAAAAAACTATTTAACTATTGCATTAATTAACACTCGTTTTAAAATTGCGTATGTATGCCAGTCAAATTTCCGGAACAAGTTTTCCTTCTTTTCGACTCGATTTTTATGACGTCACACAATATGGCGACCACCATGGATGGCTGCAGGGATTCTGAAGGAACAGAAACAAATTTGAATGATCATTCCAGCCCTTCATCTTTGACGGACGTAAACCTCGATCAAAGCTCAGCCAGCAGCGGTGAAAGCTTAGATTTGCTGAATGAAAGTCGAAAACAATTTAATTTCGGTAGAAAAATAGCAATCAAAAACATCCCCGTCACAACGAACGAGGTAACAATTTTGAATTTCAAAACCACAAAATTGCACATGATCTCTACCGTTTCTCATATGAGTTTAGTGTTCCATATTTTGCAGATTGTTTACATATATTAGATGATATGATATTATTTCTTTTTAAAAAGACTTTTTGGCGTAAGTAAAGAATACGAGAACAATACACACGTGTAACAAATAGGCCTACAGTATATATTATATGATATATACAGACTATGCTACTGTCGGTAGGCCGTTATGTACGAGATGTAATGGATGTAGTTTTCATTTCATTTATGTTTCATCGTAAATAACCAGGAACCTATTCCTCAATTAAAACAGGAATTTAGACTTGCTGACTATTAAAAGTAAATGGTACAGACGTTTCGGCACATGTTGCTGATTTTATTTGAACATTCTTCAGCGTTTTACATCACCACAAAAAGAAACCGAAACACCCTGTCCTTACGTACTCAAACTACATGTACAAGGTTGAAGGTACTGAAACATCTAGCATTTGCAAATTAATTGGCAAGTCATATCATATCAGTGATCTCATGCATATATATATACAACAGATGTTCGTGGGTTAAGGTGTACAAACCAGTTCGTGAGCCTCATTGACTTCTAAAAGGGCAAAAAGGACTATCAGTGATTATTTAAATACATTTATCAGGTTGAAAATTTCTGTGATTTCTTCTATTTGTGAGATTTCTTGGTACCACGAACATGTATTTTATGGTTCATTGCATATCACCTGTACCTGCACTTTCTGTTTACATGTATACAATTTGGATATCAGTTGTACAAATAAAAACTTCAATATGTAATGTTTATTTAAAACATCTTTTGGTTGAACTGTTTTTGTGTGTTTACAGTTTAGTGGCAGGCTTCTAACTCAGATACTTTACAGATTGCAAAAATAACATACAACAAATATTGTTTTTGTGAGAGAGAAATAAAGAAAAAACAATTTGAAATCTTAGAATTGAAATCCAAACTTTCTGTGTTCTGTTTTGAAGAACACTGAAGAGCATGTAAGCATATCTATATACCACACAATGGAAACTCACGATTGTTAACTCTGTCTCAGAAAGTCAAAGGAATTATTCCCTACCTGCTAATAACGTAATTATTTTCTTCAAAGGTGACAAAAATGGTTCTAGCAATACATTTGACTATGAGTTTCTTTAAACATCAAGCAGTTCTTCTACGGGGACCAGTAAATTATATTATGCTGAATGATCAAAAACTTAATGATCTGTTTAATTTCAGGAGGTTGATCTATTCCTGGGGGAATATGAATTGGACGAAATTGACATGAACAGTAAAGAAAAAGAAGGTTTGTGTTTCGCAATAATTTCTAGTTGAAACTTGGGTACTGCAGTTAATGACTTTCAAATAAGCTTATATTGGATATATTTATTTATGTAATCAGAAAAAATGTAAGGTTTTGAAAACAGTTTCTTAATCCTTCATTTTAGCTATTGCAGCGAAGCGTGAAGCTTGAATTACAATTATACATACAAGACATGCATTTGTTAATATGCTGATCTAGTGTACATTTGGCCAACAAAACACTTATCATAACTTATTACAAACAAGGAGTATCAATGCAAGTTAACACAGGTTGAATAGTGAAGTTATAGTTAAAAGTTATACCATAGGTAAAGTTTCTATAGATATTCACTCAACTTTTTATTTTGACTTTCAACTTTTATTTATTCCCGTTCTGTATTTCTTTTAACATATTGCTTGTTAAATGTCTTTTGTGTAATTCTTTATAAAAATTATATGAATATTATATATTTTTACTTTCACAGCTGTGGTGACTTTAAAAAATGGTGAGGATGCAGAGAATATCTATGAAGAATTGAACCAGGCAAGAATGCTGGACCACACCATTTCCATATGTATTCTGGCACCAGACCGCCTTTTGTGTCTAGCACACCTCCCTGTCGATTTTACGGACAAGGAACTCAAAACAATGGTCTCTCCCCTCGGTGATACTCTTAAGTGCTTTATGTTCCGAGCTGATGACACAGGTATGTCTTTAAGATGTGAAAATCAAAGGTGTACAAAGATGATATATATATGTGTCTTCTGTTCAGCCACAGTGAAATAATTACCTTAGGTCTGGTTAGATTATATTTTTCCTATCATGTAATTTATAGGTTAAGAAGCCTTAAATTCGGTCCAAACAAGCCCTGTTAATTTATAGGAGTTTTCAATAGCCTTCTGTTCAGACACGGTGAAATAATTACCTTAGGTCTGGTTGGATTATATTTTTCCTATCATGTAATTTATAGGTTAAGAAGCCTTAAATTCGGTCCAAACAAGCCCTGCTAATCGATAGGGGTTTTCAAAAGCCTGAGACATCGGGTTAAACGTGAGTGGACATTTGTTCTAATGCACAAATTGTGCCATGTTATTGTATCACTGTACAATTAACTAAACATTTCGACTGTTGACTGTATTACAATGTCTGTGCCTGTTGTTGTTGATCAGTATCAGGATTACTGACCTTAGGTTGATTCTAATTGGTACCCCAGCATCTATTAATTAAATAGGCCAGAATCTACTCCATCTTTTGGATAAGTTCACTCTCATATTAGAGACATTCATTGTAAAAATCTATTATTTAAAAAACAAATATGTTAAAATAAAACCAATCTCCCTCAGAAAATGAAATTTTTCTGAGGGAGAAAAAAAGTTGAGTTAAAAGAAGAAATACAAAAATTTAAATGAATACTGTAAAAACTTGTGTAATTTGCCCAAAATTAAGTTTAAAGTTATGAAGAAATGATTCATCAAAGGTTTACATTTGACATATTCTCTGTTGTGTTCATTCAGGCCAAAGTAAAGGCTACGGACTGGTGGAGTTTAAGACCAATCTCGACAGAACCAAACAGATAGCAGCAGAGCTAGACTGGAGAGAGGTGAGAGGGAACAAGATCAACTGTGATGTCATCAGTCAACAAACCAGCTCGGCCTACCAGAACCTCCACTCCCGCTGTCTCCTGGTGGATAATCTCCCCTTGGATTACAAAGACAACTCCAACTTCAGGGAAATATTCAGTCGCCATGCCAGTCCCATATACTGCCAGGTAACTTACACAAGATCAATTCAGTGGAACAAACTTTACAATAGAAATGTTATCTGTATGCTTCAAGATATCACAGGTCACCCTTGTATGAAATAGAAGTTTACAGATGTGTCAGATTGCATGAAAATTAACATTTTACTCATTCTACCCTACATATCTAAACTGGACTTGCCCAGTCTTTGATTTGGTAAGGTTTAAATGTGATTTTAGGGGTGAATGGGTTGATATTTAAACTCCTGTATGAAATGGAAGTTTGCAAATGTGTCAGGTTATATATATATAATTACGAGGCAGTAACATACTTGGTATATATCTCAATTTTATTTAAGATCGTTTATAGAGTTTTTCCCTGGATGCGATGTGTTGATGTACTTGGTTTGTAAATGTTTGGATGTGCAGAAAAATGTGTGTGATATTATGTCGTGTTTAGGTACAACATGTGCTGTAAATGCCGGGTGACTTATTTTTTACGAAACTAGATTTCGGATTCCAAGGCTAAGAGTCTCTGACTCGTGAGATTTTCTTCCTCTTGCAAGCATTGTGATAAGATGCCAAGTGATATGTCAGAGCAATATGTATGCCTACAGGGTCTCATTTTAGAATAATTACTTACAGTGTACATGTCTGTACAGAAAGTGCTGAAATACGAATGTTGCTACAGTATGCATGTTGATTTCTGTAGCTAGAATTTAGCAACCCAATAACATATTTTAATCAACAAAGCTTCTTTTTTTTTTTGTGCTTGGTATAATTTTAAAGAATATGCTTTCATAATTGAAGATTTTTTTCTCTAATTGCATAATATATAATGGCAACATACTCTCTCTGTGTCAGGTGGTGCTGAAGGAAGGGGAGCCCCTCGGCTTTGGTATAATAGAGTATGCTGACCCAAAGGCTGCCGAGAATACACAGACACTGCTGAGCGGCTACAAACTCCATCAGACAACCCTAAGGGTCACCTACTGTATCCCGGGCAAGTCTGCCGTGGAGATCTGTTCCAGGCTACTCGTCAAGTTTGTGAGTTCACTTGCTTTTATAGCTTACAAAATACTATGTATCAGTAATATGTAAGTGATCAAACTGTATTATCAAATTAACAGTATTATCTGAGTGATAATACTCGGTTACAGATATAGCCGACAGCAACTTTCTAATTCATGTAATTCTTGTAATACAACATACAAACCTCTTATTCTACTGCTGTGGTTTACTATATGTATTGAGGTTTTATATTAAAGCAGTACCTAATTTCTGGAAAAAAAATCTTTTTGAAAATATCTAAATCTTAGATTTCTGAAAATGTCTTTGTCCACAAGATTATTGATCTTTTGGTTTGTCATATAAATAATGTACTGTCACTTTTTTACTGTAATAACATTTAATCTTGTCGTAATCTTGTTTGGGATTTGTTAACATCATGTAATTCCTTCACTATGACAGGATGACATGTCGTCCTCCAAGCCCAGCTTGTTGCCGGACCCAATATTTCCCAACACGTCTGTGTTGAACCATCCCTTAGTTCTGGACCTGTGTGACCAACATCCCCAGTGTAAGTCATAGATCTTGTCTTCAGGTTGACCACAGAATTATGTGTATCTAACATACTTACAAATAAAAAGCGGGCTCAGAAGCTGGAGTCATCAAAGGAAAATTATAGAATGTTTTAAAACTAGTTTTAAATTTGAATTTTATTTTATGATTATACGGTATATATGCACATATTTTAGCTATGAGATTGATTGTTATGAAAATATATATATATATATGTATTAAATTCTCAACACAAAGTCTTTAGTTTACTTTCATCTCTTCTAGGAGATTCTTCAGACTGTTTATTTGAAGTATATGTTGTGATGCATAAACTATGACGTCATATAATAGTTCGCTATAACGACGTCCGCTATATACGTACCCGCCATAGCGATATCACAGCAATAGAAATATATTAATTACAGTCTTAAAGCAAAGAGTACTATTTGTTTAGAATTTAGAATTACTAGTTAAACTACTATTTACAACAACAAAAAATGATTAAAATTAAATTAAAATTAAAATTAAAACTCTACCTGTGTGGGGGGGAACTCGGGACCATTACATTACTGATCTGACACACTAATGCTTTTAGCTCTGACACCTGGATAACCCCACTCAATAACCATTGACAAAACTGCTGGACATGAAGAATACACTCATGTTCTTACCAGTATCTTACCAATCTAAACAGATTTACATCTAGTCCTTCTTGCCATTTGTATTTTTTTGTACTCATTTGATAAAATGGCATTTGGTGCATACTCTGCAGCTTTTTAATTGAAAATCAAATACCAGGGTGAGCTATCAAATACAGCTGTACCAGGTGAGCCTGTGCCTCTTGTTTGTATATATCTATGTTGTTACTGTCCATTTTTACTAGATTGACCATTATTGTTTTTCAGTAATAACACATTTCAAGACAGCTTTACACCAGCTCCAGCAGACCTACGTCACACAGATGAACTTGAAATCGGCAAAACCAGGTATGTTTTAAAAGTCCACACAAATGTAGATAAAAAATATATGGTTAATTGAAGCAGCTATAAATAAGTAAGCAATACTTATTTATAAACTTCTGGGTTTGTTTTTTCTTACTATTTTATTTTCATTGAATACGGATGGTAGGTTTTTGTTTTCATCCAGGGTTTACAATTAAATAAAATTGAAGAGAAAATCCTTTTCTTCTTGTACAGGAATTTTGGACAATATTTTTTCATATAAACACCAATCAAATTTAATTATTGTTTATTTTACTTATTGTTTTTAAGTAAAATTCAAGAGAAAATCCATTTTTTTCTTGTACAGGAATTTTTGATAGTATTTGTTCGTATGTTCACCAATCAAATTGTTTAAGTCTTGTCATATCTTAGTGTAAAATATGATTTTATCTTCGCTTTTCACATGTTTGTTTAAAAACAAACAAAAATCACCATGACCCTAAATAACCACAGCCGTCGATGGGCCGTTAAACACAAACAAACAAATATATGAAATTACAAGCAATCCTTATAGTTGTGTGGTGCGTGACATGTACCGATGTGATATGTTTGTAGGTTTACTTGGCCCGGCACCATCTGTAGGTATGAGTCCATTGATGAACCCTAACATGCAAATGGGCCTGATAATACTGTTGGCTCTACAGACGCAGGTCCGGTCCCAGCACCAGGTAAGCATGTGTGGGAGGTATATCCTATAACACCCATTAACAAACGATGGAAATGATTCAACGTATTGGTTCTTTGTACTTATAGGTACATTCATCCTCGATACTCCAGGGGTTACGCTCACTTTCGCTCTATGCACCCCAGCTGGAATATGTTTTAGCAATATTGAAGGCTGAAGGCACAAAGATAGCTGTTTGATTGGACTCGGGTAAAAACTGACCAATCGCTAGCCTGATACCTGTCCTTTAAAGGTTACAAAGGAGCAACACCTGACTTCAAAGCCAGTCAATTTTACCGTCATGTGGTCGAGAGATTCTTTTGATAAACATCAAAAGATCGAACTAGTCTTCTCATCTCATCTACAAGGTGGCACACACTAAGCCTTCGATTTTGCTTATGACATATTCCAGGGGGGCGGTTGGGGGGGGGGGGGCGGAGAATCTAAGTGATTATAACCATAACCCCTGGAGTGTCGAAGATGGGGTACATTATGTATATACTATATAAAAAATGTATCAGTGTTTCTG
Source organism: Mizuhopecten yessoensis (assembly GCF_002113885.1). Lineage (NCBI taxonomy): Eukaryota > Metazoa > Mollusca > Bivalvia > Pectinida > Pectinidae > Mizuhopecten > Mizuhopecten yessoensis. The sequence continues at coordinate 106,281 of NW_018408386.1, read as the reverse complement.
CTTTGGTCACTCTCTAAAAATGATGTCATGCATTATGAAAGTCTTGATCGGATTCCAATCAAGTTGGTCACGTTGCCACAAAAACTACTACATTCTGTAACTTTGCGATAGATTGGGACTTTGTATATTTTTTTTTGTGAAGTCAAAGTTTCGGTAAATGTCACGGCCTCTGCATTGTAACTATAGTGAACCAATCAATGTACTGTTTTCATACAAAGTCATTCTCAGAAATAGATTCAATTTAGTGAGCCTCTGCCGAGCTAAAATGAAAAATTTGTGGCGAGTTTCATAAATTTCATATGAAATAGAAAGGAGTGTAAGATCTTCATTATCACATAATCAAGATTTGTGGCATTTATTTGTGTAAAAAGATAATTTTCTTGCAACTTTGAAATGTATAAAGCCGCCAGTTTGACTCCAGTGCCAAAGTCTGAGATGTCTTGTATTTGTCCTAGGCGTGGTGTCACAATTGAAACTTACAACCAATCACAGGGCTGATAGGTCATATTACATGGGTTAATACGCCAAAAAATATGACATGAGTATATTCACTGGATAACAGTACATTATGTGATAAAAAAAAAATCTGAATATGCATTGATTGAGAACTTTACAACTTGATACTTTCCAGGTGGCTGGCCCGTTGAACTTGCTTCCGCTGCTTGGTAACCATCAAACTGTAAGTTGAAGGACAAACATGTCTGCTAAAGGATGCGATAGCCTCGAAGCTCAGGATAGACATTTTAGACATTCTATTTTCTGGTGTTTTAATGGGTGTAATGTAAATATCTTTAAGTACAACAAAAACTTACACTATAATTTTTGATTTTCCAGTAATTGAAGAGAATTAATTTTTACTTTAATAACGAACCTTATAGAAGGTTAAATACTCCAAACCTGTTTGTGGATATGATAGACTGTGACCTTGAAAGGTTCCATAGTTTTTCATTTGTCAAATAAAACCACACATTTTGTCGAACAGGATTTTATATAAAGAGATGATTTATAGTTAAGACATTTAAAGATTTCATTATCCATTATTTCATTTATCAACAGGGTGACAAGCCATCAATACTGGGGGACCCAGTCTCGGCTCAGGCCAATATCATTTTACAGAACCTCATGTCTCAGCTATCCCCCTCATCCACAACTTCTCCAGCAGGGGGCAGCACTTTATCACCCAAGGCAGAGGAGAGTTCAACTTCACCACTGCTACAATCACTAGCTGTCAACATACAAAATCTCAACCTGGGCTGGCTAACAAATCTCGGGCAGCTGACATCGTCAGTGCAGTTCAGGCAGCAAATAGACTCGGGCATCAAACCACTGATGAAAGCCGAGACCAATCCGATGCCACGCCCCCTGTTACCACCGAACGTTAAAAGTCACTTTGATGGAGACATGGCCAAGTCAAGGTCTACCGGGGGACTACTAGGGGAAGCTCCACGGCTAGACAGAATAAAAATGTCTCAGAATTTTATGAATAATATACAGATGCTGGCTGGTCAGAAGAAGCCAATGCAGCCAACAGAAATGCCTAGTCTGTTGGATGGCAATATCTCTAGTCATACTGGTCAGGGTTTGTCTGGGCGTGGTGGACAGGGACAACCCAGGTACAATCAAAGTGGGAATGGACAATCTGCTGACAACTATGGTCAAAGTGGACGTAGCCGATTTGGTGATGAATATAGTCATAGTGGGCGTGGCCAATTTGGTGATGAATATGGCCATAGTGGGCGTGGCCAGCTTGGTGATAGCTATGGCCAGAGTAGGCGTGACCAAACCAGTGATGGCTACAATCAAGGTAGGCGTGACCAATCCGGTGATGGCTACAATCAAGGTAGGCGTGACCAATCCGGTGATGGCTACGATCTAGGTAGGCGTGTCCAATCTGGGGATGGCTATGGTCACAACAGACCTAATCAGTCTGGCGTTGGTATGCCCAGGCCTAATAATCAGACTGGGACAGGTGGTAAGTCCCTGTTGGGCGAACCACCATCTCTAGTACCCAAACGGCTGCCCGGACTAAGAGATGGACTGTTGCCGGAGCCAGGGTCAGACTACGGAGTCAACAAGGACAGCTACTCGACATCTGGACAACACCAGGTATGTATGGACCTGAGTCAATTGACAACATAGCAACACATATTGTCAAATGTTAAATCTGTATAACATAAGGATCAAGTAGAAACACGGTTTCGGTAAGATACCTTTAAAGTACATGCATGGTTGCTATTTATTCATATACTGGTAAATTAGTAGACAGATATAACTGAATCATGTGTTGCAATGAAGTAATATTACCGTATTTTCTCCGATAATTGGCTTTGTCTAATAAAATTGTGTGATGCTAGTAAAACCTGCATTAATTCTGAGCCATTTTGCTGCTAATCCTATCAGGGGGAAATTATAGGTTCTGATGCAACTCCCTGACACGTAGATGTATTTGATACATTGCTCTTCTTCGTGTTATGTCTGATTTCTTGACATTACAGGTTTACCTGTTCGAACAATTTTTCAAATGACAAAATGAAAAACATTTCTTCTGAAAATAATGTTAAAAAGTTAAACATCAAAGTTAAACATCAATGTTAAAAATCAAAGTTAAACATCAATGTTAAACATCAATGTTAATCATCAAAGTTAAACATCAATGTTCTAACAAAATGTTTGGAAAAAAATACAACAAAATTTTATTATCATTACACGTTAAGTGTTATGAGTATACTTAAGTTGAACTACCAACAGAGAGTGACGACACGACTTTTTAGGATCAGATAGAGCTATGATTCCAAGGAGGTCACTTTTAGTCTGTTAACTTGGTCTGTCTATATATATCCTACCTGTAATTAGTTAACTATTAGTCAGTCTTCTATTTTGTGTTATGTTTATAACTTTGTCATCCTATTATTGTAATCAGATCATATTTTTTATTTCACTACTTGAGAACAACTCACAAAACGTAATATATGACCCACAGTGATACGAGTCAAGGTATATGACATGATATACATGTATTTTAATGGTGATGTGTGTTGACAGGGGGATAACTCCAGCAGAGACGACTCTGGATACGGTGGCTACAGTCGACATGGTTCTTCATCCTCCAACAACTACACTGACAGTAGCTTCAACTCAGGACGCGGCGACTCCAGCTTTAACTCACAGGTCAGGGTAGAAGCATATTGATAGCTGATCGATCGATTATAAGCAGCAATCGTTTACTTTATTAAGTGTTGTAATAACACAATCACTAGTGATTTTAGGTGTAACAGATAGTGGTATAAAAATAAATCAATGACATCCTGAATAAGAAATTGTAAAAAAAAATTGCCATTTCTTGTCTGTTGATAAAATGTGCTGTTATGTGAGAGCTAATATCATATTAAAAATTTCAATTAACTCATTCACCCCTAAATATCTAAACAGGACTTGCCCAGACTTTGATTAGGAGGCACAGTAGTCGAGTGGTAGGATGCCGGGCTCGTGACGGAAGGGTTGCGAGTTCGAGTCACGGTACGGCACTATGTTGTATCTTTGAGCAAGATACTTGACTCCGCTTGTTCCAGTCTACTCAGCTGTAAATGAGTATGTAGTTGGGCTGTGCTAGAAATGTTGAATGCTAGCTGTGAGCGCCGAAATGGCAGCACCGGCTGTATGCTCCCCAGGGAGTTTAGAAAGATATTGGCTGGTTGGAAAGGCCCTATAACCACGGATAATAATTTGTGAACCGCTTTCAGAGGACCTACGAACTAGGTTGTGATAAAGCGGTATATCGGAACCTCAAATTATTATTATTATTATTTTTTGATTTGGTAAGGTTTAAATGTGACTTTAGGGGTGAATGGGTTAATTTTGTTATATTCAAACCAATTTTTCAAACTCTCTTCAATTGTTGGGTTATTTTTTAAGTGGAGAGTTGCAATATACACTGTACGTTTATGGTCAATTTCAGGGTAACACCAGTTTACTATCCCGACCTGGCAGTACCAGTTATGACTACTACCAGCAGCAGGAGAGCACTCCCGTAAGTCAGATAACCATACTGTCTATTTGTTAACCTAACAAAAGTTATTATCTTACAAGAAGTTTTAATTTGCTAAATGTAAAAAAGCATCCTCACTAGTGGTTGATTCCACTTCTACTGTATATGTATAGTAGTTTGGGGATAATATTTCAGAACTAGTAACGTGTTTTTTTGTGAAAATCAAGTAAAATGCAATATTGCATTGTTGTTTTATCTTCAATATTCAACAGAACACAGGTAAACAAGAGTTGTTTTTTTGTGTCTGTAAAAAATATATTATCTGAGATTATAGTTCATGGTGTTTATATTTCCTGAATATTTAATTTTTGTGCAATCTTTGGGATGGTAATCGTAATATAGCGAAATTAAATCCGCCGCAAATATTATGAACTATACACTATAAATTTGGAAGAGACATTCAAATTTTCAAAATCTAGTATGTTTTAGAATACTTAAGGTTTATCAATGTTAGTTATAATATTTTTTTTCATAAAACATACCAATTTGATAGCAGTGTGATTGTGTTTTTCAGAATGTCGGTTCGGAGTATGAGAGCATGGCTGCCAAGGCTATAGCCTACGCTGCGACGACCAACACCAGCTACCAGGGCGCCGCGGGTGGTAACAACGGCTACAGTGACTACAGCAGTGGGGGGAACTATGACAGTTATAGCAGTGGGAAGGGTAATGACTACGGTTACTGTAGCGATAACGGTGTGGACAGTGATACCTACAGACAATACAGTGGGTCCGGTGAGGATGGTGGTAGCTACGGATCTTACAGTGGTAACGGCAAAGATGGCTACAAAAACAATGACTATCAGTCGTCGCAATATGGTGGTCGTCAGTCAGAAAAATCGTCTCTACTTGGCACACCACAAGGTCGAAGTCAACAGCCACAGAGCTGGCAGGGAGCCTCATCCGGTAACAACACGGCAAGTCATCCTTTATTATCAACGCCTGGTTCTCAGGGTCTTCTGGCCACACCAGGAGGTAGTTCCCAGAGCCTGCTGTCCACACCAAGAGGTCGGTCCAGTTCACCTCATTCCCTCCTGTCGACACCCCCAGGTGTATTTTCCTTCTCAAATACCGAAGGAAAACAAACAAGTCTGTTAGGAGAGAAACCACGGACAAGACTAGCAGGAGGCTCCTCAGGCCAGGGAAGAACAGGGTTACCACACATCGGAAACCAAGCCGCCAACCAGGGCCTCCTAGGCAGCAGGCCAATAGGGTCAGCAGGCCTCTTGGTATGTATCCCGAGTCTCTTACATTTTCTTAAAAATGTTATTTGACCAAATCAAAACTTTTATAAGATACAAGTGATATTTTTTTTAAGCCATTCATCACCAGATGGTGGACTGTTCAAATTGCCTTTTATCCATGGTCATTGTCCATATATCTGTTGTTTGTCTGTTGTTTGATTTTCCAAAAGCAATTCTTATTATCCATATTTCTTAAGAGGAACTGTGAAAATGAAGGAAGCTCATTGAATGTTCACCAGGGTACAGGTGTTAGTCCCGCTTAGTTTGATTTGTTTGTTTCTGTAAGTGAACCAAATATCTGGAGTGAATGAAAATCTAGATTGTGAACAAAACGGCCAGAGTGTCTAGAAAATCAAATATCAAACTAATTTTCATGATTTTTATTCATTCTTCTCCACTAGAAGATTTCAATTGAATTCAAAGGAAGTTTTCATCATTTTCCCCATACATTTGTATTATTCATTGAGCTTTACCCTTTCACCACTGTAGACCATAATGGACTTATCCAGATCAATGTATGGAAGAGTGTATTAAAGTTACATAGGGGTGAAAGGGTTAAATGAGGTAATGATTGAAACCAATTTTTTTTTAAATCATGTGGTAAAAGCTCCTCCACAGAAACTTAATGTATCGCTATTAAAGAGTACTGGATATATTTTCTTGATTTTGTTTGAAGATCTGTAAATTAATAAAGCTGTGTTGAAATCTTTGATATTGTAGAAGACACCCATTGGTCAGAAGAGGAGCTACAGTCACCTTCTCCCTCCCCCAGAGCCCAGCCCGGAGTCGGAGTATGTAGGTCAGCACTCCCAGGGGATAGGAGGACACTACGCCGACTCCTACCCCTCCAACAAGAGGCAGCGGCTGGATGTGGCAGGAACCAGCCGGAGCTTCGCCTCCAGGTACTAAGGTGATACATGGCAGGGAGTGACCTGAAGGTACAACCCGCTGGTATTGAGATAAAAGATGCTGGAAAAAGTCTGTACCAGTCTCATTTCTTCACCACATTGTTTGTGTGGTGGAAGAGGCAGCTTGACCTTTAATAGGTCGTTAATACTATTCTGTTGTTATCTGTGTATGATGCCACACACATAGTAACTTTAATCATACCTGGATCTGAGCTTGTCATATCATTTACAAATGTCTCATTATCTAGAGTATCGGGAAAACATGCTAGCGGTTTAACATTTGTTAGAGGGTAAGACCTTCTGAGTTTTTAACCTCACATGTTCAGGATGGTGTTTGATGGTGTAGAGGTCACACAAATCGTTAGTCACACTTCTGAGATCAGGGGGGATTTGGTATTATAGAGACTTTGTGTCTACATCCAGGCCAGTGGGCATCAGCATTTAACTTGCTGTAGCAGTTTATCGGAAGTGCCATATTGAACTTATAGGTTATGATGGTATTCTATTAAGACATTTTTCATGTTGTTTAAAATCTATTTTAATTTTTGGGTATATTTTGCATGACCTTAAGTTATCAAAATGATGTTGAGATAAAAGAATATAATTCCAACAGCATCATGAGTTTCAATGTATTATCAAGTTATATTTTTTCCTCATTTTCCTTATTAAATGTTCTTTGAAACGTTTCAATTTTGATTTATACTAGATCCCACCTACACTTTAACACTGTCTAAAGCTAATATTCTGATATACCCTTCACCCCAATGTCACCTACACTTTGACACTGTCTAAAATAATATAAAGCTTAGATTCTGATATACCCTACACCCCAATGCCACCTACACTTTGACACTGTCTAAAATAATATAAAGCTTATATTCTGATATACCCTACACCCCAATGTCACCTACACTTTAACACTGTCTAAAATAATATAAAGCTTAGATTCTGCTATACCCTACACCCCAATGTCACCTACACTTTGACACTGCCTAAAATAATATAAAGCTTAGATTCTGATATACCCTACACCCCAATGTCACTTACACTTTGACACTGTCTAAAATAATATAAAGCTTATACTCTGATATACCCTACACCCCAATGTAACCTACACTTTGACACTGTCTAAAATAATATAAAGCTTATATTCTGATATACCCTACACTCCAATGTCACCTACACTGTCAGACTGTCTAAAGCTTATACTCTGATATACCCTACACCCCAATGTAACCTACACTTTGACACTGTCTAAAATAATATAAAGCTTAGATCCTGATATACCCTACACCCCAATGTCACCTACACTTTGACACCGTCTAAAATAATATAAAGCTTATATTCTGATATACCCTACACTCCAATGTCACCTACACTGTCAGACTGTCTAAAGCTTATACTCTGATATACCCTACACCCCAATGTAACCTACACTTTGACACTGTCTAAAATAATATAAAACTTAGATTATGATATACCCTACACCCCAATGTCACCTACACTTTCACACTGTCTAAAATAATATAAAGCTTAGATTCTGACATACCCTACACCCCAATGTCACCTACACTTTGACACCGTCTAAAATAATATAAAGCTTAGATTCTGATATACCCTACACCCCAATGCCACTTACACTTTGACACTGTCTAAAATAATATAAAGCTTAGATTCTAATATACCCTACACCCCAATGTCACCTACACTTTCACACTGTCTAAAATAATATAAAGCTTAGATTCTGACATACCCTACACCCCAATGTCACCTACACTTTGACCCTGTCTAAAATAATATAAAGCTTAGATTCTGATATACCCTACACCCCAATGCCACCTACACTTTGACACTGTCTAAAATAATATAAAGCTTAGATCCTGATATACCCTACACCCCAATGTCACCTACACTTTGACCCTGTCTAAAATAATATAAAGCTTAGATTCTGATATCCCCTACACCCAATGTCACCTACACTGTCAGTCTGTCTCCATTAGCTTAGATCCTGATACATAGAACCTTAACATTGACTAACTTACTTGTACTAGAAGCTCAAAGTGGACTTGAAGTAGACTCAAAGTGATATTGGCATCTTTATCATACATTAACCCACTCACCCCTAACGTCACATTTGAACCTTACCCAAATCATAGACCGGGAAAGTCCAGTTTAAATATGTAGGGGTGAATGAGTTAAAGTCTGCATGTAAGACCACCATTTTGCATTTATAGTTTGAACTTTGACCCATTATGGAGATTTAAGGAGTAGATCTGTACCCATACATACACATATATAGGTTTATAATCGGTGATAAGCCCACCCCCTAATTTTGACATGTTTTCATGGGCACAGGCCCCCTGGGCTTATCACTGGTGAAGTACGGTGGTATATGAAGGAGAACTGAAGCAGTGGTATGCTTGATTCGGGATGCAGGGATGGGTATGTCTACAACATTGTAAGATATATAGTAGTTCAGTGTCAATGGTCAGCAGAAGTATATTGACCTGTATAGTTCTTAAGTCTCAAGCTTTGAAGTTAATTGATCTATGTCATGTGTACATTCTCTAGCATTACAGTAAATTTACCCACTATGTAATATTATTTATAATAATTTGTACAGTCTCTGGGTCCCTGACCATGGGGACATGAGTACAGAGTTATTACACCTTACAAGCAGATTTGCCATTGTCATCTCTTGCCTGCCACTTTGTGATTTTGCAAATTTCTTTGGAGAGAAAAAAGATTCAAAGTGATATCTGAAGGTACATATAATGTACCTTATAAATATAAAAAATCATTGTGTAATATAATCTTAAATCTTAATAAGAAGAAATATATTTTCCATTCATTTTCACAATCAGCATTTTGTGAAACACTAATGATCAGTAACATAATAATAGTCCCTGTATTGCTAACACACCCACAACACATCAAAATAACAGCTGTTGATCAGCTGGTTCTTATATCATGTTCATACAAAAATAACTTTCATCATGTACATACAAAATAACTTTCATCATGTACAAAAATAGCTAAGACTTTTGAGTTGTCATGTATGCATAATGTGAAATAAAGACATCAAAACATCATAATTCTCCCCTGAAGACACACATTTGAATTCTTCCAATTCAAAGGTTGGAATAGTTCATTATGAAATTTCAGGGGTGAATGCGTTAACGGTGAGTTAGTGGTCATTTGTCTGTTATAACACATGTACAAACACTTTGGTCTTTTCGTAGTTCATTTTTCCTTACTTGTAAGTTGTTTATACAGTTTATCAGGCACAGAAGGATGTGAATATTATTTTTCCCTGTCTTGCAGTAATTTGTAATTTTGTATGGCCCCATGTGAATTTCATTTCCCCTGTATTACAGTAATTCGAAATACAGGGTGTGCCTGATATAGATATGTGTATCTGAGTATTAAATTTACTCTTTTTGCTACAGATTGCAATCTTAGGTATGCCAGATATCAATTTTAAATTTACTAATTTACTATTCTTAAAGCGATTTGTAATCTTGAGTTTGCTAAGATTTGCTGTAAGCTATTGTTTCAATCCAAAATCTGACACAAGTTAAGAATATACATTATCATCCTCACGAAAAATTCCAATTATGTTGCTGTATGCCTGCTAATCAATTTAAAAATAACTCGATTAAAAAGGAGAAGACAATTCCGAGAAGAAAGCTATTTGAGCAAGAATCCAAGTAACTCAATTTAGGAAAGTCGTTTGCTGGTTAGTTCTGTGAGATGTATTGGAAATATACTTAGTTGTGATATAAATCATTGATCCACAGCCCTGTGTCTGGGATAACATGATCATTATAAGGATGACGGTGTTCAGGTGTGAGTATAGTTTAGTACTAGATTAATTACTAAACATTGTACTTGTAATATTTAAGTTAGGTTTATATGGGCTGTGTAAAATAGTTAACATTCCTGAAATTTAAAAACAAAATTTGATTTGAAAAATAAAGATTTATAGATGTATAGAGTTTAAAGTCAATTTCAGGTATTGAACTATAGCTTTCTGTTGACTAATTATGTGTGTTACTATGTATGATTTCATATACCTGGTATACAACAAAAAGCCTGCTTAGAGGTCAGGGGCACTGGACAGTGTCCGGGCTGGAGAGATCATGTTTCAGACTGGACATGTTAAATTTATAGACTGGGCATTGCCGAAATTAATTAAAGGTTTTAGCAAATAAATATCGGCGCCGTGTGGCATATAAATGGACCAACTTTATACTCATTTTGTTTTAAGGTTTTAGTTAATGTTTTTTTTTATCTTGTTGTAGAATGTTGTAAGAAAATCAGCAAATGACTTAACTTTTACCTAAATTTTTTGCATTTCAGTTCTAAAATTCATGTTTTAGTTGCGTCTTTTCCTGTCCTCATGCATCAAAGCATTTGTAAATCAGATAAATTAACATGTTGTTGTGTTTCATTGAAATACTGTGCTATATATCATATGCATGTGGTCTGAGAATCATTCAGTGTAAGATTTGTCCATTAAGCGTGGCTGTCACTGACGGTTTGGACGACAATGAGCTGCAGTGTTACCAGTATTTATAGTCCTATACATGATATGTAGCTTTGCCTTGTAAATTGTAAATGTAACGTTGTATGTCAGCGCTCTCACCTGCCATTAGGTTTTGCATACATCTTTTCTTTTCCGTTTTAAATTGTAAATATATTTTAAATATCCGATCATCGCTTTCATCTGTTTTCCTTTCTTATCTTACTGTCTCTGTCTTCCCTAATGAGAGTGTGTACTTTGAGAGGGTTTGTGTGTGCTGTCGGGTAGCTATGTGTTCGCTATGTACATGAACATAGGAAGTCTAACATTGATATAGATATATACATGTATACTTACAGGTACAGTTGTCATGAAAGTTTTTGAAAAACGTGATATTCACAGGCAATTAATTCAATGATTGTGTTTAAAACCAAACATTGATATTATGATATTTACAAGCAATAAGTTTATGAAACGAGTTCTTGTTTAGTTTAAAAAGATATTTTTTTTGTGATATTTTGTGGTTAAAATAAAGTACAGTACTGGTAAATATGTGAATAAGAAATAGCTAAGGTCTGACAAACTTTAATAAGGTTGTACATTATGGCCAGAAGCAGAAGACTAGAGTCACAGGTCTGATGTTTGCATGTTACTAAGCGCAGTTAAGTGCATCAGCACTCTGCAAACACAATGAAGATAAGATTTTGTTGTACCTAAACGCAAATCTGTTTTATTGGTGGAAGTTATTAGTATTTTGACAGTAAGTGGTCTGTAATATTGTAATAAATGATTTTCCACATAGTCGAAGATTTTTTATGGAACAAGTAGTGATACAGCTTGCAAATTGTTCAGCCATTTGGAGACTGAATTGTTCTATATAGAACGTTGAATTTCCGGAGTTGTCTCTCCTGATTTATTGTCTTGACTACATACGACTATCAAATGGCAATCATTAGCATTCCTTTAAACATCTTTGCATTCAGCAGTCTGGCTTAAGTTTTGTTTTCTGTACATTTCGTTTAAAAAAAACAACCTCATAAACTTCTAGAACAGAAAGGATCTAAAAAAAACATGTCGCTATCATCCTGTATATGTACTATCAAATTAAGCTGAACATTTTCATCAGAATTGCCTTTTCTTCCTCAAAGGAACTCTGATTAGTAATAGTTTGCAATTAGAATTGTGTTAGAAATGAGAAATAGTTCTTATTCTCGTGTAATTTTGTTTTTTATGTTATTCAAACTGCTTGTTGAAAATGTTATTATTCACGTAACTTTCTGAAATGTGACAGTGCAATGAACGTTCAGTTTTATGTTGTGATGGTACGGTTTATCTCCCTTAGTTCCAGGAAACACTATGTTGGTAGATATTACTAAACCGCCTGATGGGAGAAATTTTACGTATTTGTATTGGATGACATGTTTGAAAAGAAAAGAAGTTTTTCAGAATTTCTGTTGTTGTTGATGTCATCCTTCTTTTTTTTTATTGTTTTATCATTCTTGGGGAACTTCATTGAAGTGTACATCTGTGAACAGTCATCGGGTTTGACAAATGAAGATACATGCATTGTTGACATAAAGATTTTAATGCAGTAAAATTGTCAAATACTCGACTTGTCTTTGTTTTATCTTAATCCTACAAACATGACGAAGTCGGAACCTCTTGTAATATGTTAGTATACAAGTTAAACTATATGCACAACAAATAATTAATAATAATAATAATATACAGCATTTGATATAGCCCCCTATCTAGCTAACAAAGGACACTCTAAAGCGCTTTACAGTATATATATATACAATTAATACAATTAGGATATACATCAATCAATACATTTTTTGAGGAATTCGCAGGAGCTGCCTTGTCAGGTGTTAAATACTAGTCCTATGCCACCTGGCTAATATCTCCCTATGTGTTTATGTATGTGTGTGTGCTGGAGATGTAATGTGTTCTGTTTGTAGTGGGACCTGCTTCCAACAGTATCATTTATAGTGCCACCTCACTTGAATGCTACAGCACAGATACTGCAACATCCACCCCAGACCAATTTATATCCCACCTGGGTTGTTGGATTTGTGTGGGCAGGACATGAACACTTTCTCTGAATATACGACTTCTTCAGGGATCCAACCCCGGCTGTTTGCGTGGAAGGGCGGAATGTTAACCACTCGCCCAATCCGCCCATACAAAGTGCATCCAATACTACTGTAGCTTAGGCCTATATGTCGAAAAATGACTTAAAGGTGGAAGTACCCAAAATGGTTGATCGAACCCTCATTTGGTTTATTTATTTAAAAATTCTCATAAAGTTATTCATCTGTAGACAAAAAAAAAGTTGCATGGCTATGCATTCTTAAGTCTGCGTCACTGTTAAACATGACGTGTTGATGTTTCAATACTAAAAAAAACTTTCGTGAAGAGCGAACCGCTTCATGTTTCGATTCGATTTCTGGGTCTTCCCTCCTAAAAAAAGTCAACGAAATAATCATCTAGTTTTCATTAATTTATTTAACTCAACAAGAAGTTTCAGTAAAAACAACATACTTAAAAATGAGCACCTTGGAATGGCCTCCATCCGATCAGTTAACACTATTATGTCTGCGACTAAAACTGCAGATTTTGTTTAGCCTGTTCTGTGGACGGTGCTGGTCCCACTTTGTTTTTGAACCTGTGATGTCCTTCAGACTGACCCGCTTCCTCCTCTTCAACGTCCGCCTGGATGGACATCACCTGAAAACCCCCCCACTGAAATCTGCAGTTCATGATACTGTGCTACTATAATTTATATACCGTGTAGTTATAGTTGTCGGACGTGTATTAACAGTGATTGTTGCACCCAATGCCCCCCTACTCATTTTATGGCCCTGGTCTGGACCCATTCCAAAATGAATCCTCTCCGAACAAGGACTAGCTACGCCCCGGGTTGTCTTGCATCTTCACTGAATAACCTAGGCCTCGGTATCCCATAAATAAGATATTTCTGGGTTGACGTAATTCGACACGCATCATATCGTCAAGTGGCCAGTGTTTCGTCCCTTTTACTGAAACGCCGTACAGAAAGATACAGAAGCAATTTCGGGAACAGACGATAACGAAATGATTAAGCGTAGTGATGTACAGTACGTATTCTCCGTCGTAATACCAAGTAACTACTTAAAATTGATCTTGATATATACGAGTCTTTTCTGTTTGGCTATGCTGCTTTTTATTTATAAAATAAAATAAATAAATGAATAAAATTGGAAAAGAAAAACCGTTGAGACAGAGAAGCAGTCTGGTAGCCGTGGCGGTCTTGACAATGACGGATTGTCCACAGCAGGCCGGTTACGACAGAAATAGGCCTAGTCTGCACTCTTAGGTGACGGACTTAAATGTCAGACTGAAATTTGATACGGAGTAGTCGAATTGAAGGTAAAAATATGCAATATTTATCACGACATATATTTGTTATATTCACAAGGGAAGCTGTACCGACACCTAACTAATCACAGGCTAAAAAACAGAACACCACTATTTTACCCGATCTGACATTTAATAATGCAAACACTTCAACGCGATTAAAATACAGCCTTGCAAAGCAGAAATCGGAACCCCCGACTCATCAATATTGGCTTGAGTTTTTATTTTCTTCAAATGTTGCCATTCGCTCTTCTTAACCATGCCTAGTAAAACGTATGTTTGCTTGCTTTTCGGAAAGAAAGCCTAAACACTTGAACGTCATTATTAACGATCAACTATTATACATTTTTTTATAATCCCACCACCACCACCACCACTACCACCACCACCACCAACAACAACAACAAACAAACAAAGCAAAACACAACTTATCATCCGTTTAATTATTTTTTTAATGTACATTTTGTACATGATGTTGACTTGGATTGATTGGAAATAAAATCGGATGGTTTCATTTTTCTCTTTTTCTTTTATACTAAAGTATAAAGTATAATTTACCTCAGGGACTTCCAATTCCTTGGGTATAAACAGGAGCAATCCCAGGGCCAGGACGAGGACTATCGCCAGACTTACGAAGAATACATACGTCATTTCCGTTACGTACATGTCTCTGACTGTCAGAAAGGCAACAGCCTGAAGAATCCCCACCACGAGATTGGCCGTCACCTAGGATAGAAGCAGACGGTCAACAAGATCACACAAACAAGGGACTTATTTTTTCATTTGTCAAAAAACATTTCATAGGCTTCATTCAGTATTTCGTTTAAAATCTCAGACGAGGGGGCATTAGAAATAAATAAAGGTCTGCTACTCGAAAATCTAAATGGCTGTCTTATATCTGACAGATTGAAGTAGAAGCTCGATTTGATGTAAGCTATTACACAACTTACGTCGAGAGCGAGGTTGATGTTCATGCCGTCTCTCTCCCATTGGCACTGGCTGTTGGTGAAATGATAGAACATGACAAATAAGTACAGGGCTGAGAATCATAACATGACGCTGTAAAATTGAGGTTTCATAGTTAAAATCGAGCGACACCAGGTTGTATTAAAAGGTTTAATTGCACCGAAAACGGTCTGTCAGTGAAAGCCTCGGTAAATAACGAGTAACATAATAGGTACTATGTAACACAACAGTTCAAATCTAGCACATGGATATTTACTTTTAAAGATATTTTACATCTCGTTTCAATTCATTTCCATATACAATTTTAAAGTTGAACTTTCTGTATTAAAGTTCAGCATTAATTTCCTGTACAAGACCTGCAGTCTTAGCAATTTCCTCGCTTCTATAATCAAACCTTGAATGCACCTCTGCAACCACCATATACTTTCCCTGTGCCATGCCCGTAGAACTTGCTGTATGATGCGCAATATCTTCAGACCTATCGCCAAACTTTCTTTATACCTAACAGCATACCTCTTGTATGCCTCTCACCAAATCTGAACTCTAAAACCTCATCATACTTATACCTCCAACTCAATCTCAACAGCACATAACTCTAAAACTTCATTAAGACCTCCAACTCAATCTCAACAGCACATAACACTAAAACTTCATGTATACCTCCAACTCAATCTCAACAGCACGTAACTCACCAACTCAATCTCAACCACACGTAACCCTAAAACTTCATTTATACCTCCAACTCAATCTCAACAGCACATAACTCTAAAACTTCATTTGTACCTCCAACTCAATCTAAACGACACCTAACTCTTAAACTTCATTTATACCTCCATCTCAATCTCAACAGCACGTAACTCCCCAACTCAATCTCAACCACACGTACCCCTAAAACTTCATTTAGAGCTCCAACTCAATCTCAAGAGCACATAACTCTAAAACTCATTTATACCTCCAACCCAATCTCAACAGCACATAAGTCTAAAACTTCATTTATCCCTCCAACACAATCTCAATAGCACATATCCCTAAAACTTCATGTATACCTCCAACTCAATCTCAACGACACCTAACTCTTAAACTTCATGTATACCTCCAACACAATCTCAATAGCACATAACCCTAAAACTTCATGTATACCTCCAACTCAATCTCAACGACACCTAACCCTAAAACTTGATTTATACAATGTACCTCCAATTCAATCTCAACAATGTATGAGAAGGACTATGTATACGTACATTTGTACGTTAGTACTTGTATCCCAATTATTACAAACAAATGTCTTTTGTAATTGTACATGTTAATTGACACGAATAAAATGTGATTTGAACTAAAACTCGAATACACATAACTCTTAAAAACTCATTTCCTCTTAACTCCATAATCATTTAGATCTCTCACCAAACTTCATTTAGAACATATTTTGTTTACCTGGAGCTGAGACCGATACTATTATCGTTAATCACCTTACCTGTACGGCCGTAAGACTACGAGACATAGAACGTAGGTCCCGGTCATCGTCATCTGGATGATAACCTGTACAGATATGCTGAAAACAGAGAACGCTAACGTCAGTTAACATATTGTAAATCGGCCATAACGCATTACGGTGTTGTAGAACCTTAGGGAGTAAAAGAAGAAATGAAATAGAAATAATTTACGAATATGTGAATTATACAATTCAGAGCTGTTTACAGAAAATTATGTTTCAAATATATTCATTCATAGCAATCATCAGTCTTTAGTTCATTCACATGTGGTAACTTGTTACTGGCGGTGACGTTTGTTTGTTTGTTTGTTTGTTTTGTATTGGTGGACGGCCCATCGATAGTGCGAGTCATTTAGGGCTAAACAACACTGTAAAAAGAGACATTCACAAAACAAATAAACACATCATAGTGAATCTAAATAGATTAAAATATGTTAAGGATTTAGAAATACATTAACAGAAAAGGAATTGGCTGCAAAATATACCATATCTTATTGTAAAGATCAATTGAGTGTAAATAGTCATATATTAATTGCACTGAAACTGTATAAAATAAACTTTTCATAGACGACAGTACATCAAAAAATCTGTCACGTATTTTGTTTGAAATCAGCGCATTCAATCATAAGGTGGTTGACTGTAAATGGTGCAGTGAACCAACGACCAAGTAAATATTTTAAGCAAATGTTTCAGAAGGCAATAGACAAAAGAATAACTATTGTAAATAAAATGTTTTTGAAGATAATACATATAAATGAACATTTCTTAACAGACTGTTAATTTCATTCAAATATCAGAGGTTTAACTAATATTAATGTGCTTATGATCATTTGAGTGTTGTATATTTTTTAAACAACACCCCTGCAGGTTGTTGACTGAGAAAAGACTATACCTGCTGTTACCCACTTCATGTTGAAAAAGGCAACTAATGTGGAAACCCCTTGCAGAAAACTTGCTGACACAAATGCGACCAAAAATAACCTGCTGTACCCATTGTAATCACTACTTTCTCTCCAGTTCCCGACAACCTTTCTTGGCAATACCTCACTGTTGGCCTTGGTGTTGAACGTTAGCCCAATATGAGTAAGGTAACAGTTTTTGTCATCAGGCCGGGACATAGCAATCCTTAAAAATGGTAGTTGTTATTCTCTGCTTAAAGTTCAGCATTCAGGGTAAAAGCAACAACTGGTTCACCCGTTGTCGGTATAATGTGTCCGGGTGGAGTACTTTGCTGGGTGCCTTTTGGTATATTATTTCGGCGAGGTAGCACTATGAAGTCGGCATCAAATATGTACATGCATATATTACACACATGGAGGCAAGTCCCTATCGGACACTGTCTGTTTAAAGCACGCTAGTTCAACAACAAATCACTTAAGCGGTTGATATAGTGAATATTCCGTCTTTGCGTATTGCAGAGTTATCTTCTCTTGGGAGCAGGTATTGATTGTTACGTCACTTGTTTGTGAGAGTAACGTCATCAATTTTTGAGAAAACGACGTAATTTTCTCACACAAATCAATGACGTAACAATCAATACCTGCTCCCAAGAGAAGATAACTCTGCAATACGCAAAGACGGAAT